>NW_019154166.1:1478982-1563428 GCF_002288905.1 Enhydra lutris kenyoni | reverse complement strand
ACTTACACGCCGACCCTCCGACTTACACACCCGACCCTCCGACTTACACTCCCGACCCTCCGACTTACACGCCGACCCTCCGACTTACACACCCGACCCTCCGACTTACACTCCCGACCCTCCGACTTACACGCCGACCCTCCGACTTACACGCCGACCCGCCCACTGCACCCCAGCTTTCCCCCGAGAGTGGGAACCGCACCTGCCCGCGAGGCCGCGGCAGGAGTAATTCCGGACGCTCTGTCGCAAGAGACTGGAACAGCCCAGAGGTCCGTCAAGAGGACAGACAAGGAAACCCGCACTTCGGGAACGATGGTACATCCTGCCTCGAGGAACCTCAGCGCGTCCAGGCTCCCCACGGCCCGCCGGTCCCCGGGGAGCGGCTTCGCGCAGAGTCCCGCCCGGGGCCAGTGCGCAGGGCACGGTGCACGCTCCCGAGCCCGGGGCCGGGGTCGGGGCCGGGGACGTCCCCCCCACCCCGCCGCCCCCGCCGGCCGCGCGGGGAGGGAGGGGCCGGCTGCGGGCGCCGCGGAGGAATGGCGCGTGCGCTCGGACAGACCGCGCGGGGCGGGCAGGCGGCGGGGGCGGGCCAGGCCCGACGGGGCGGGCAGGGAGGTGAGGCCGGGCGGCCCGCCCCCGGGGGCCGGCCCCGATCGCCCGCCCCGCCCCGCCCAGGCCACCCGGGTGTGGGCCCGGCTGCTGCGCCGCTCCCTCGGCTGGCGGACCAGCGCGGGCGCCAGCTCGGGCTGCGGGTGAGGGGCCGGGGAGGGGCGCCGCGGAGGGCCCTGGCCCGGGGCGGGGGAGGAGGCGGCGGGGGCGGCACTCAGGGCCCGCGGGGCTGCGGACTTTGCCGAGATTTGGGGTTTTCCTCCCGGGCGGGGCACGCGCACTTCCTCATTCCCGCGGGACCCCCTCTCGCGTGCGGCCGGGCCTGGCCTGAGCCCCCCCGGGAACCACCCTCCCTTGGCCCCGCGTCTGCTCCGGCCCGCTTCGGGGGCCCCCGCGGCCTGGCGGGAGTTCCTGGGCGCGCCGGGTCGGGCCGGGTCGGGCCGGGAGGCGGGGCCGAGGGATTCTGGATGCGGGACCCGGGTACCGGATGGAGGTCAGAGGCGGGTCCGCGGGGCGTTGCTGACTGACTGGGAAGAGGGGCTCCCGTGGGAGGGGGAGGGCGGGGCTGCAGGGCGAATCACCTCCCTGAGGCCTCCCTATGCTTCTAGGATGGCGGCGACCCCCGCGAGCCTCTTCCCCTCTGGGGGCGACCTGGACTCCAGCCAGTTGCATATGGAGCCCGATGAGTTGGACACTCTAAAGGAGGGAGAGGACCCAGGTTCGCAGCGAGCACGGCCGTCGGGGAGGAGAGGGGCGGAGAGCTCCCGGGGTCCGCACTAACACCTTCTCTCCTCCTAGCTGACCGGATGCACCCGTTTCTGGCCATCTACGACCTGCAGCCTCTGAAAATGCGCCCCTTGGTGTTCGCCCCTGGGGTCCCGGTCACCGCCCAAGTGGTGGGCACTGAAAGATACACCAGTGGCTCCAAGGTGGCTGGGCGGGCGCCAGGGAGCTGGGCAAAGGGAGGGCTGCTGCCCAACGAGGGAACAAACGTTCAGTCCCTTCCTTGCACCCCCAGGTGGGAACCTGCACCCTGTACTCTGTCCGCTTGACGCACGGCGCCTTTACCTGGACGACCAAGAAGAAGTTCCGGCATTTTCAGGAGCTGCACCGGGACCTCCTGAGACACAAAGTCTTGATGAGTCTGCTTCCTCTGGCGCGGTACGGGGACCCTCCCGCTTCCTGTCAAGGGCAGGAGTCCCCACCCTGGGGCAGCACGGGCAGCCCCTGACCCAACCCCCAGCACCGCTTTCTGCCTGTCCCCACGCTCCTCCAAGCCACCCATGCTTCTGTCCCAGCTACTTTCCCACCCCAGCTCTGGCCCCCGGGTCCCCTCCCCTGACCCGGGTTACCAGGAAACCTTCCCAGCCCAGCTCTCCCTGTCCGTGGTTCTGTGCCAATAGCTCAGCCGGGCTGGATGCCCAAAATGCCCTTGGCAGCCTCCCTCCTTTTCTTGTCTCTGTTCTTAGGATCGGGGGCCTTCTGCCAGCCTCTAGTCCTCCCCCAGGATCCCATCTCTAGGGCTGCAGGAATCCAGGCTCTCCACTTCCTGGCTCTTCTTGATCCTCCTCCCCGATCTCATCCACAGCTTTGGTGCGGCCCACCCTCCAGCCCGGGAGGCAGCCGACCGAGAGATACCCTCTCTACCTCGCGTGGCTCCCGAGGGCTCCAGCAGACATGCATCCAGCAAACAGGTGCGACCAGACACCAGGCTGGCCGGGAAGGCTTCTGGTGTGCAAAAATGGCTCTGGTCCCATCTGTCTCTGTCTCTCATCCCCGCTTCAGAAGTACCTGGAGAATTACCTTAACCGCCTCCTGACCATGTCTTTCTACCGCAACTACCATGCCATGGTAAGGCCCTGGGGGCTGGGCCCTTGTGCCGTTCCAGGTGGCAGACCCTCAGGCGGCAGAGGCCCCGGGCCTGCTGAAAGGCGAAGTCTCTCCTTTGAGCCCTTGTCTTCCTCTGCAGACAGAATTCCTGGAAGTCAGCCGGCTGTCCTTTATCCCAGACCTTGGCTCCAAAGGACTGTGAGTGTCTGATGCCCATCACCCAGCAGCCAGCAAACCCGCAGGAGGGTGGGGAGAGCATTGCAGGGAGGGGGCGGGAGGGGGCCTCTGGATTCCTTTTGGGCCATCTTGTCCTGATTTTCCCCACAGGGAGGGAGTGATCCGGAAGCGCTCCGGGGGCCACCGAGTCCCTGGCCTCACGTGCTGTGGCCGAGACCAAGTGTGTTACCGCTGGTCCAAGAGGTGGGTCCCGGAGCGGACCCGCCGTGCCGTGTTCGGGGGGAGGGGTGAGGAAGGAGATCCTGCGGGCAGGGAGGAACGGACGGAGCCCTTCCGCTCCAGGTGGCTGGTGGTGAAGGACTCCTTCCTGCTGTACATGTGCCTCGAGACGGGCGCCATCTCCTTTGTTCAGCTCTTCGACCCTGGCTTCGAGGTGCGCGTGGGGAAGAGGAGCACAGAGGCCCGCTACGGGGTCAGGATCGACACCTCCCACAGGTAGGGCCTCCGGGGGTGGGGAAGGACACCCGGGAGGGGGAGCAAGTGGAAGGAGGGGAAGGATTTCCAGCCCCTGGAGCTGGCCTTGATTTGGAACCAGGGAACTGGTCTGGCCACATGCCTGGGAGCTCTTAGCGGCCGCGCAAGGAGGGCTGCGGTGAGTAGGAGGCTTGGACAGAGGGAAATGGCTCTCCATCCTTTCCTCCGTTCACTCTCTCATCCGACAAACCGGAGAGCCCGGTCTGCCCCTGACCTCTGTGCCTGTGACCCAGCTGTGCAGAAGGCAGAGACATTCCTCATCCGGGTGGAGTCGGGCACGAGGGACTAAGGCAGGAAGTGGGAAGGAGGGGACAGCCAGAGAGGGGAGGTGGCTGGGCAAGGCCGGGGGTGTGCGGGGGTAGGGCTGAGTCTCCCCTTGTTCTTCCTGCTCAGGTCCCTGATTCTCAAGTGTGGCAGCTACCGGCAGGCACGGTGGTGGGGCCAGGAGATCACGGAGCTGGCACAGGGCCCGGGCAGGGACTTCATACAGCTGCACCGACATGACAGCTACGCCCCGCCCCGGCCTGGGACCCTGGCCCGGTGGTGAGACACTGACGTCCCTTCAGAGCTTGTCTGTGGGCTTCTGGGCCCACTTGTTTTCTGAGTCCTTGAACCTCTTCAGCCTTCTTCCCCTGCCGTTTCTCCGGTCTCCTTGACCAGCTGCCCTCTAACCACACTGATATCTAATCTCCCTCTGATCTCTCTGACCCTCCTTACTCGCTAATCTCCTCCAACCCGATCTCTGACCTCCTGTGACCACCCCCCTCCCCGCCCTTTTGCCATGCTGTCCCTCTCTGTGCCTTAGGATCTCTTCAAAACTCTCTGATTCATTCATGCATTCAACAAACCTTTTCTAAGCACCTATTCTGTGCCTGGCCCAGTGGCAGGAGAAAAGAAGCCAGCCCAGTAGCTGATTCAATAACGAAGCAATGACAGATTGCCATTCCAGAGGTAGTTATGGGGGTACCGAGCACAGAAGGGGAGCCTCTGGCCCTGCATGGGGATATCAAGACAGGCTTGCAGGAGGCAGCAGCCTTGAGGACAAGGATGGCCCGAGGCGGGAGCTGGAAAGAGCAGAGGCAGCTAAACCACATCACAGGGAGGGAGTCGGGGAAGACTTGTTTTCTTGGACGGGCTGCGAACATTTATTTTTTAACGCCAGAACTAACGGCTTATACTCACGTCGTACTTACTGTGTGCTGGGAACTGTCTTAAGTACTTTATGTGTGTTATGAAGGCCTCAGGTGAACCCTGTGAGGCAGGCGCGGTTGTCCCCATTCTGCAGATGGGAACACTGAGGCAAGGAGCGGTTGAGGAACTTGCCCAAGGTCACACAGCCTGTAAACAGTGGAGCCAGGATTCAAATCCGGGCAGCCCCCGGGGCCGAGACCCCGCTCTTCACCATCCCACGGGACTGTTAGTTATTAGAATGTCAAGGAGCACCTGGCCGGCTCAGTGCAGGGAGCATGCGATGTTTGATCTCATGCCGTCAGTTCGAGCCCCACGTTGGGCGTAGAGATTGCGTCAAAAGAAAAAATCCTAAAAAAATACATAAATGAAATAAATAAGAATTCAAGCGACGCGGAAACACGTTAAGCATGTATGTTTCCATTCATTGCACAACCCTCCGTGCTCAGCCCCACTTCTCCCTACCTGCCTCCCAGCAGCCCATTTCTCTCCCCAGAAGTAACCCTCACAGTAGTTTCGTGTTTATCTTCTCAGCTCTTTTCCGGCATACTTTTGTAGGCTTATATGTGTGTTACTGGTTTTTTTTTTTTTTTAAAGATTTTAGTTATTTATTTGACAGAGATCACAAGTAGACAGAGAAGTGGGGGCGGGGGTGGTGGTGGTGGGCAGGCTCCCTGCTAAGCAGAGAGCCCGATGCAGGGCTTGATTCCAGGACCCTGCGACCACAACCCCCCCCCCACAAGGCTTAACCCACTGAGCCCCCCAGACGCCCCTGCTGTTTGTTTTACATGTAAATGTGATCCTGCACTTGCTTTTGTTGTTTATTTTTTCTTCACTTAATTTGTGTGTTAGGGATTAAGCATTTATTTTTTTTAACGATTTTATTTATTTATTTGACAGACAGAGATCACAAGTAGGCAGAGAAGCAGGCAGAGAGAGAGGAGGAAGCAGGCTCCCTGCTGAGCAGAGAGCCGGACACGGGGCTCTATCCCAGGACCCTGGAATCACAACCTGAGCCGAAGGCAGAGGCTTTAACCCACTGAGCCATCCAGGCACCTCAGGGATTAAGCATTTAGATTGTTTATTTTATTTTTAAGATCTTTATTTTTTATTTGAGAGAGAGAAAGAGCGTGTGCGTGTGCAAGCAAGAGTGGGGGAGGGGCAGAGGGCCAGGGAGAAGCAGACGCCCTGCTGAGCAGGAGCCGTGATCGTGATCCAAGCTGGAGGCAGACACTTCCCTGACTGAGCCACCCAGGTGCCCTGGTTATTCTTCATTTTAAACGATGCTGCAGTGAACCCAGTTTTTGTCTAAGCATTTAATAGGTTGCATTCCTAGAAATAGGACTGTGTGCACTTATTGGTATTCGGGAACATGTGTGCTCGATATTCCCGGAGATACCGCCAAACTGTCCTCTAGGAAGGCTGCAACCCTTGTGTATTCCCATAGCTTGTGAGAATGCTCACTTCCCCACGTGTTAATATTGCAAGTTATCAGTGGTCTTTATTTTGGCTAATCTCGTGGATTAAAGACCTGTTATTTCTTTTTTTTTAAGATTTTATTTATTTATTTGACAGAGATCACAAGTAGGCAGAGAGGTAGGCAGAGAGATGGGGGGGCGCAGGGAAAGCAGGCTCCCTGCCGAGCAGAGAGCCCGATGTGGGGCTCCATCCCAGGACCCTGAGATCATGACCTGAGTCTAAGGCAGAGGCTTAACCCACTGAGCCACCCGGGCGCCCCAAGACCTGTTATTTTATCTTATTATCAATTTTCTTCCTCACTAGTGACATTGAACCTCTTCTCGTATGGTCGAGCGTTTTAATTCCCTCTGTGAACTGTCAGTTCTTATTCTTTGCTCACTTTTCAGTTTGCTTGTATGTCTTTTTTTTACTGATTTGTTACAACTCTTTACATATGACGTACTAAGGCTTCCAGTCGTTATCTCCTTTCATTTATTGTATTTTGTGGTTTCTAATTTTACTTAGCTTGTACTGGCAAGTCTGTCCCACTTGGATACATCTGGTAATCCAACTGACTGCTCTGATCACTCTTGATCTTTGACTGACCCTGCTGTCACCTCTGATCCGCGGCTATCCTCCGATCTTCACTCTCCAGAGCTTTCTGGCTTCTGACTCCCCTGACCTCCTTGGCTTGGCCTCCCCCCAGGTTTGTGAATGGGGCGGGTTACTTTGCCGCTGTGGCGGATGCCATCCTGCAAGCTCAAGAGGAGATTTTCATCACAGATTGGTGGTGAGTAAGGGAAGAGCTCAAACAGGAAGAGGCAGGGTCGGGCCTGCCGGGGATCAGCTTACGGGCCACAGAGGGAGGGACAGGGGGAGTGGCTGCTGGCTGGGTAAGGCTTAGCTTGCCTCGAATCCCAGGCTGAGTCCGGAGATTTACCTGAAGCGTCCGGCCCATTCAGATGACTGGAGACTGGACATTATGCTCAAGAGGAAGGCGGTGAGGAGAGGGGTCAGGCTGGAGGGGAGGCACGAGGGGGTGGCCCGTGGAGGGGGGGTGTTGGTTTAGAAGGGACTGCAGTGTGGGAGAAGGTAGGGAATGTGAAGCTTCCTTCTTCATGCTTCTCCTGGAGCCAGTGTAGAAGTCTCTCCCAGTGCCCATTATGCTTTGTTTCCGCGGGGGCTGGGGGGCGTATGTGTGTTGCCTTTCTCACTGGACTAGCATCGCTGCTTTCAGTACAAGGCACGGCGGCTGCCACGTCCAGGCATCGGTGGATGTCACTGGATGCACAGACCATGATTGCGAGTGGGGGCTGGTGGACAGAGGGCTAGTGGGAAGGGGGACAGAGGGAAGGAATAGGCAGTCAGAGGGGGTGCCAACAGGGATGCGGTGGGTGGATGCAGGATGGGTGGCACAGAAGGGGGTGAGTACGTGGTGGGGAACATGGGTGGGTAGAGCTGTGCGCAGGATGAGCGGGTGGTCGGGTGAACAGCTGGCCCTTTGCCAAGTTTGCCGTGAGCATCAGAGCCGGGTGTGAGCGTGGAGGCTGTCCAGGCTGAGTGGGGGTTCACACAGCAACCCCGAGCATGGGGCAGGGTTTGGGAGGGTGCAAAGGGGCCATCATGCAAGGGGCATTAGGATCTGATGCCCACACTGCCACCCCCACCCCCGCTCACCACCAGGAGGAAGGTGTCCGTGTGTCTGTCCTGCTGTTTAAGGAAGTGGAGTTGGCCTTGGGCATTAACAGTGGCTATAGCAAGAGAGCCCTAATGTTGCTGCATCACAACATAAAGGTGACTCGGGTGTCAGAGACGGCCCCCCCCCCACTGCAGCCCTACCCCCGGGCTTCCCAGTCCCCAACCCGCCCTGTCCTCGAACGAACGTCTCATTCTTCCATCTTCCCGTCCTCCCTCCTGGCGCCTTGGGTCTCCCCTCACCAGAGCCCACCCTCCTGACCCCTCCCCCGCCACCTGCGGCAGGTCATGCGCCACCCGGACCAGGTGACCCTGTGGGCCCATCATGAGAAGCTCTTGGTCGTGGACCAAGTAGTGGCCTTCCTGGGGGGGCTGGACCTCGCCTATGGCCGCTGGGATGACCTGCACTACCGCCTGACTGACCTCGGGGACCCATCCAGGCCAGCGGCCCCAAAGGTAATCGCCAAGGCCTTCCCAAGCTCCCCTAAACACCGCGTCGATGCACACCCTTTCCTCTCCAGCCATTCCAGGCGCTGCCCACCTCGGGGTTCCTCTTGCTGGGGCCCCAGGAAGCTGCTGGAAAGTACACCGAGTCCCTCCCCGCCCCCACACCCCTCCCCGCTCCTCTAGGACATCCAATGCCACTGAGGGCTGGAGGGAGCCATCTGTGTCACTCTTACTCTCTCTGTTTCTCTGTCTCCGGTCTTTCAGTGCCCCTCTCTCCTCCTGGGCCCTGGCACTGTATGGCCCCCTGTGACCTCTGCTTCCCCGCGCCCCCCCCCCCCCCCCCCCCCCCCCCCGCCTGGGCTTGGGTGTGTTCCCCTGCAGCCTCCCCCGCCAGGCTCCGACTCTCCAGGCAGCCCAGACCTCTCACAAAATCAACTCTTCTGGCTGGGCAAAGACTACAGCAATCTTATCACGAAGGACTGGGTGCAGCTGGACCGGCCTTTTGAGGGTGAGGTCCCCTCCTCCACAGCCCCCAGGACAAGGGAGTCGGGGCTGTGAACGGGAGGAGCTGGGTCAAGGGTAACGTGGCCTTCCCTCTCATCGGCTCCTTGTCAGAGCCAGAAGCGCTTGGGGATGTCGGAACCGTCCCCAAGAGACCATCCCTGGCCTCGCCCCTGATTCTCCTGGGGCCCCAGATTTCATTGACAGGGAGACCATGCCCCGGATGCCATGGCGGGACGTTGGGGTGGCTGTGCACGGTCTCCCAGCCCGGGACCTGGCCCGACACTTCATCCAACGCTGGAACTTCACCAAGGTGCTCACTCCATCCTGGGGGCGCTGGTGGTGGGAAGGAGCCGCCTCCCGCTGACGGCCATCCCTCCACCTCAGATGACCAAGGCCAAGTATAAGACACCCATGTACCCCTACCTGCTGCCCAAATCCACCAGCACAGCAGACCAGCTCCCCTTCACGCTCCCTGGGGGCCAGTGCACCACCGTACAGGTGAGGCTCCCCTTTCAACCTGTCCTCACCCCTCCCTCCCTTCAGCCCACTGCCCCAGACCTGAGAGCCGCCCAGACTGCTCTCCTGCGGTCAGGAGCCACATCCTATTCCCTGTTCCCCCAGGTCTTGCGGTCTGTGGACCGCTGGTCAGCAGGGACTTTGGAGAACTCCATCCTCAACGCCTACCTGCACACCATCAGGGAGAGCCAGCACTTTCTGTACATCGAGGTCTGATGGGGTGGGGGGACAGGGAAGGGAGGGGGCGTCCGAGGAGAGGGACTGAGGATAGCCGTGGGATCAGTCCTGGAGGGCTGGTGTGGCTGGGCCTGGAGAGGTGTGCAAGCCCGGGACAGGCCAGAACCTCGGGATGGGGCTGGCGCTGGAGCTGAGGGGGCCGGGCAGGGCCCTGGCGGCTGATGCCTGTCTTGGGTCCCTGCCCCAGAATCAGTTCTTCATTAGCTGCTCCGATGGGCGGACCGTTTTCAACAAGGTGGGGGATGAGATTGTGGACAGAATCCTGAAGGCCCACAAGTAAGGCGGACTGGCGGCAGGATGGGCGTCTGGGTGTGGTTTAAACCTGGGAGGGGCGTGGTTTGGGTCTGGCCCCGCCTCTTACTCCGCCCCCTTTCCCAGACATGGGCAGTGCTTCCGAGTCTACGTGCTTTTGCCCCTGCTGCCTGGTTTCCAGGGTGACATCACTACAGGTGGTGGGAACTCTATCCAGGCCATTCTGCACTTCACCTACAGGTGACCCGCCCCCCCATGGCCACCCACCCGTGCCCCCGCCCTAAGTCTGTCCCGCTCCTTTCCTGCTGGACTTTTGAGGTCCACTGTTCTCCTGACATCCCCTAGCCTCCCCCTCCCTCACCCACTCTTCTCCCGCAGGACCCTGTGCCGTGGGGAGTACTCGATCCTACATCGCCTCAAAGCAGCCAGTGAGTGCTGGGGGTGGGGGGTTCAGGCCCCGGACCCGGGGCAGGGGAGCCTATCTTCTCATGGTTCTGGGGCTGCTACTACTCTGAGACCGCAGGTAGTCTTGGGCTGCAAGGAGATGCGTGCAGACCCAGCTCTAGGCCTTTTGAAGTGGGGGGTACCTGGGACAGGGCTCCATCAGCACGAGAGGGCACCTGTTACCTCATCCCCTCCCCCATCTTTCTTTCAGTGGGGACAGCGTGGAGGGACTATATGTCCATCTGTGGGCTGCGCACCCACGGAGAGCTGGGCGGGCACCCAGTCTCAGAGCTCATCTATATCCACAGCAAGATGCTCATCGCAGACGACCGGACGGTCATCATTGGTCAGTCCCGGATCGGGACCCCTGGCAGCGAGAGGAGGGGGGAGGTGTGGAGCCAGGCCAGCAGTGGGGGATGGGGTGATGGACACTGGCTGGTCCTCTGGTAGAGGGTCCCCCCTGGGGCTCAGGCAGACACAGCGTGTCCTGCACCTGTCCCAGGCTCTGCGAACATCAATGACCGTAGCTTGCTGGGCAAGCGGGACAGTGAGCTAGCCGTGCTGATCCAGGACACAGAGATGGAGCCCTCCCTCATGGACGGCAGGGAATATCAGGCGGGCAGGTTTGCCTTGAGTTTGCGGAAGCATTGCTTCAGGTAGAGTGGGACGGGGTGCTGTGGGGGAGGAAGAGGTTGGGAGGGGGCTGGCCTGCCTTCTGGGCAGGTGTGCCGATGGCTTACAGGTAGCACTGGAGTTCCCGATCTGGCTCTGAGCCCCAGCAAAGTAGGGCTATCAAAAAAATGAAAAGCAAATACTCTAAACATAGTTTGGTGTTTTTTGTAAAGCATCAAGTTAGTGGTCAAAGAAGAGACAGATTAAAACTCTGTTGGGCTCATTTGCCCTTATTTTACTATTTAACAGTGTGTTTATTTTGAATTATCTGGGTAGGCGCAACATAACTCTTCAAGCAGTCAAGTTCTCCAAGGATCCTTTTTTTTTTTTAAGATTTTTAAATTTACTTATTTGTCAGATAGAGAGCACAAAAGCAGGGGCAGCAGCAGAGGCAGAGGGAGAAGCAGACTCCCCACTGAGCAGGGAGCCCAATGTAGGACTCGATCCCAGGGCCCTGAGCCGAAGGCAGACGCTTCACCGACTGAGCCACCCAGGTGTCCTGGGTTCTCCAAGGATCTTAATCTGACCTTGTGGGCACCTTTTTGTCCTATAGTGTGATTCTTGGGGCAGATGCCCGGCCGGACCTGGACCTCCAAGACCCTGTCTGTGATGACTTTTTCCAGCTGTGGCAAGACACAGCTGAGAACAACGCCAACATCTATGAGCAGGTGGGCGCTGGGGCAGGGGGTGAGGAGGGGGCTCTCTGTGTGGAAATGCATGGATTGTCTTGTTCAGGGTAGGATGGAGAGAGCCCCACCACTGAGCCATTCTCTGAAGAGAGATGAAAGTGTGGGGGGCAGGTCATGGGATTCAGCAGCTCGGGGTCAGTGTGGGGGGCTGTGGTGTGAGAACTGGGGGTGTCCAGCCCAGTTGGGCTTTTGGACTCTTGGCAGAGTCTCTCCAAGCCTTACTGGCTTCTATGCCCCCTGCCCCCTGACCACAGATCTTCCGTTGCCTGCCATCCAACGCCACCCGCTCCCTGCGGGCACTCCGGGAGTACGTGGCCGCAGAGCCCCTGGCCACGGTCAGCCCACCTCTGGCCAGGTCTGAGCTCACCCAGGTCCAGGGTCACCTGGTCCACTTTCCCCTCAAGTTCCTGGAGGAAGAGAATTTGCTGCCGCCCCTGGGGAGCAAGGAAGGCATGATGCCCCTCGAAGTGTGGACATAGCAGCGGCTCCAGCCCGGGACGGCTTACCAGCCGCCTCGGGCACCACTGAGGCCGGCTCCCTGCCCCCAACACTAAGGACGGAGGGCAGTGCCCTCTGGGACCCAGGGCAGGCAGGCAGGCAGGAAGGTCTGAAAGGGACTAGAGAAGTCACCACAGCAGACCCTCCCTTGAGAAGGAGCCCGAAGAGGATGCTCCAGACCCTGGGCCAGGAGGAGACTGTCTACGGAGACAGTCCCGGAGAAGTTCCTCCTCCCTGCTGCCCACTTGAAACCACTGCGCTGGGGGAGAAGCAAACCTCCCGCCCGTCCGCCGGCCCGCCTGCAAGTCTGGGGAAGTCTGTCCCTGCAGGAGAGGCCAGCTCTGTCCTGGGCCTTCCCAGCTCCCCCTTACCTCCAACTGCCCTTGAACCCCTCCCACCCCATGGCCTCTCTGGGCCCATCACAGCCAAGGTGGAGGGAAGGATGAAGGATGAAGCCTCTCCCGGCTTCAGCCCCCGCGGCAGGGAGGATGGGGTGGGGGGCGCATACTAACTCTCTCCCCATGCCTACAGACAGACACTAGCTTTGTATCCATTCAAGAAACATTTCATAAATAAAGGCATAGAAGAGGTCCCTGCCTCTCCCTTGGCCAAACCGAGAGCCTGGCGCTTGCCTCCTCCTTCCTGCCCACCTGAGCTTTGGCCCCCGGCACCTGCTCACACCCAGCGCCTGGCTCCTTTTTGCATCTTCATCTCCACTGTATCCGTCGGTCCTTTTAGCAGCTGACCCAGCTGCTGGGAAGAGGAGGTGTTCACGCTGCACCCGGCCAGCAGGAAGGGCGGGGCCAAACCAGGACCCCCGGAGAGCCAGGAGATGGTGCTTCCCTGCGCTGGAGGGCTGGAGGGGTGTCTCTCAGTCCTGGAGTGACAACAGGGGAAGAGGCTCAGGGAGGCCCCTTTGGGAGTGGTTAAGGGCATAGCCTTGAGGGCAGGAAGAATGGGGCCGAATCCCGGGCTTGTCGTGGCCAAGGTGACCCCATCAGGTCCTAGCACTTCTCTGGGCCTCAGGAGTCACCGCTGGGAAATGAGAGGAGCTTGCTGTAAAGATGAAGTCACCGAAACAAGTATTTACTGAGCATCTACTCTCCGCCAAAGACGAGCGGGTGCTCCGTAGCCGCTTGCTGCTGGGGGCCTGCTTGCATATTGAACAGAGCAGGCACACGCTTTCCATGCCGGCACCTGGCTCTTCCGGCCAGTGCCTCTCCGGACTGGAGGGAGGGAGACGTGCCCCAGGGGCACTGCCGGTCTGGTGGCAGAGCCAGAGCCGGGAAGCCAGCAGGGCAGCAAAGTGAGCCGCGTGATGTCGTTGGCCTCCCAGGGCTTGTTAGGGTCACACCCTTCATCAGGTTTACTTTCCTGCACTAAGAAGCTGTTACCTGGGGGCACCTGGGGGGGCTCAGTCGGTTAAGCATCTGCCTTCCCCGGGTCGTGATCCCAGGGTCTTGGGATCGAGTCCCACGTTGGGCTCGTTGCTCGGCGGGGAGCCTGCTTCTCCCTTGGCCTGCTGCTCCCCCTAAGAAGAAACTGTGATCTGTTGGTTGTGACGCATTGCTCGGTATTAAACATACAGGGGTGTCTGGGAAGCTCAGTAGGTTAAGTGACTGGCTTGATTTTGGCTCAGGTCGTGATCTCTGGGTCTGGAGATGGAACGATGTGCCGGGTTCCACGTTCCATGGGGTCATTTGGGGGTTCTCTCTGTCTCTCTCTCCCCTCCCCACATTTGCATCTCTATCTCTCTCTGAAATAAATTAGAAAAAAATTTTTTTAAAGATTTTTTATTTATTTGACAGAGAGAAAGACGGAACATAAGCAGGGGGGGTGGGAGAGAGAGAAGCAGACTCCCCACTGAGCAGGGAGCCCGATGTGGGGCTCGATCCCAGAATCTGGGACCATGACCTGAGCCGAAGGCAGACGCTTAACAACTGAGCCACCCAGGCGCCCCTAAAAAATGTTTACGATTTTATTTATTTACGGGCGCCTGGGTGGCTCAGTGGGTTAAAGCCTCTGCCTTCGGCTCAGGTCATAATCCCAGGGTTCTGGGATCGAGCCCCGCATCGGGCTTTCTGCTCAGCAGGGAGCCTGCTTCCTCCTCTCTCTCTCTGCCTGCCTCTGTCTACTTGTGATCTCTGTCTGTCAAATAAATAAATAAAATCTTTAAAAAAAAAGATTTTATTTATTTGACAGAGAGAGAGAGAGAGAGAGCACATGCAGGGGGAGCAGCAGAGGGAGAGGGAGAAGCAAACTCCCCACCAAGCAGGGAGCGTGATACAGGGCTGGATCCCAGGACCCTGGGATTATGACCTGTGCCGAAGGCAGACGCTTAACCCACTGAGTCACCCAGGTGCCCCCAAATAAATAAAATATTTTAAAAATAAAAATAGGGGCACCTGGGTGGCTTGGTTGGGCACCTGCCTTCGGCTCGGGTCATGATCCTGGAGTCCTGGGATGGAGTCCCCCATCAGGCTCCCTGCTCGGAGGGAAGACTGCTTCTCCCTCTGACCTTTCCCCTCTCATGCTGTCTCTCTCTGTCTCTCAAATAAATAAATAAATCTTTAAAAAAAATTTAAAAAACCAATAAAATAAAACATACATGCCAATACATGTAAATACTAGAATTGTAAGAACAGTTATGTTACACTACACTGTATTCTGTTAAATGCAATAGCATTAGGTCTAAAAACCCCCAGTGTATACACCTTAATTTTAAAATATTTTAATTATGGCTTATTAATTATATAAATATTAATGTATAAATAATGACAATTATTAATTATACGAATATTATAATAACATTTAATTAAATAATTGCTGGGGCACCTGGCTGGCTCAATCAGAGGAACATGTGACTCTTTTTTTTTTTTTTTAAGATTTTATTTATTTATTTGTCAGAGAGAGAGGAGCGAGAGGGAGCACAGGCAGACAGAGTGGCAGGCAGAGGCAGAGGGAGAAGCAGGCTCCCCGCCAAGCAAGGAGCCCGATGCAGGACTCGATCCCAGGATGCTGGGATCATGACCTGAGCTGAAGGCAGCTGCCCAACCAACTGAGCCACCCAGGTGTCCCGGAACATGTGACTCTTGATCTCGGGGCTGTGAGTTCAAGCCCCACATTGGATGTAGAGATGACTTAAATCAATAAACTTTAAAAAGATAAAAATAAATAAAAAATAGAGCTAAAAATGCTAAACATCGCTTGAGCTTTCGGTGAGTCATAATCACTGACCGCAGATCACCACAGCAAATATAACAATGATGAAAAAGTTCGAAATATTGGGAGAATTAACGAAAATGTGACACAAACGGGAAGTGAGCAAATGCTGTTGGGAAAATGGTGCCAACAGACTCGCCCAACACTGGGTTGCCACAAACCTTCCATTCGGAAAGTATGCAACCAAAAAACGAGGTCTGCTGGTAAATGGTATGGTCTGTGAGAGAGTGGAACCCGCACCAAGATGAGGAGGGTGACCTCCCAGGACAGGCAGAGGGAAGGGGCTGACAGAATGACATAACAGAGAGTTCTTCACCTGAATTGCTGGCATTTCTTTCTTAAGCTGAGTGGTGGGTAGATGAACTTGCCTTTTATACATATGTTCCTATCTTTCTATGAATCGGGACTATTTCACAATTAGGAAAAAGTTTAGCACGGGTCCTGGCTTTTGCCCGTCAGTCCCTCAGCCTCGCTCCCCAGTCTGAGAATTGACCACAGGAGCAGGGAGAGATGGAGGGGAGCAGAGGGAAGAGTTTGGGAAGGCTTCCTCGAAGAGGGATGTGCGGTGGATGACAATGGGGAGAGGGGGGATGCCGCCGCCTTGCTCCCATGCTTTGAGCCCAGCCACGCTTTCCTCTGAAGAAGCCACTTGCACGCAAGAAATCCCCCCTCCCATGGGATGCCTGGGTGGCTCATTCAGTTAAGCGTCTGCCTTCAGCTCAGGTCACGATCCCAGGGTCGTGGGATCAATGGGCATCAGGCATTTTGCTCATTGGGGAGCCTGCTTCTCCCTCTCCTTCTTTTTTTTTTTTTAAAGATTTTATTTATTTATTTGACAGACAGAGATCACAAGCAGACAGAGAGGCAGGCAGAGAGAGAGGAGAAGGCAGGCTCCCTGCTGAGCAGAGAGCCCGATGCGGGGCTCGATCCCAGGACCCTGAGATCATGACCCAAGCCGAAGGCAGCGGCTTAACCCACTGAGCCACCCAGGCGCCCCTCTCCCTCTCCTTCTGCCTGCTGCTCCCCCTGTTGTGCTCTCTCTTTCTCACAAATAAATAAATAAAATCTTAAAAAAAAAAAAAAAAGAAATCCCCCCTCCCTCATACAGCGGTCCCCTGGTGCTAATTGGCATCCTGCTAATTAGCCTCATTGCCAGCAGTAAGTGCCTCTTTCCCAAGGGGACCGTTACCTCATTAACGGTGGAGGGGGATGGTGGAGACAGCAGGTGTCCCGAGCTGGGTTGGGGCTGGGAGGGCTTCTGCTTCGAACTGTCTTGTCTGTCTATCTGCAAACCCCTGAAGTCTGGGGGACTAAACTATCCCTGCTGTCTTCATCAGCTCACTCATTGATTCAGTATCTCTTTATTTTTTTTTGAAAGATTTTATTCATTTGAGAGAGAGAGAGCACAAGCAGAGGGAGCAGCAGGCAGACGGAAGGGAGATGCAGACTCCCCGCTGAGTAGGTAGCCCAAAGCAGGACTTGATCCCAGGACCCCGGGATCATGACCTGAGCCAAAGGCAGATGCTTAACCGACTGAGCCACCCAAGCGCCCCTCAGTATCTCTATTAAACACTGCCTATGAGGCAGGCATAAGCAAGTGTATTGAGGACCTAGTGTATGCCAAGTGCTTTACATATCTAATTTTATCCTAATCTATTCTCTATTTCATAGATGATAGAATTGAACCTCAGAGATTGACTTGCCCAAAGGACTAACTTCAAATTCTATTTTTTCCTGCTATCCCACGGACTTGATCTTGCATTACCATATATCCAGTGTCTGCCCAAAGGACAGATGCCTTCATTCATTTAACATGTTACTGAACCTCTAATGGGCACCAAGACCCGCACCGAACAAGGCTGTCAGGATTCCTGCCTTTATGGAGATGCGACAGACACTTACAATTCAAAGACTCCAGTGTCACCATGGGTTTAAACCAGGCAGTTAGAAGAGTTTGACTGAGCCTTGGCACATCAAGGAAGGCTTCACGGAGGCGGTGATTTAGATATGTAGGGCAAAGCAAGGCGTAGGCAGAGTGGGCGTGGTCAGAATATTCAGGGAGAAACAGCAGGTGTGCAGGCTGAAGGAGCCAGAGCTGGGTTCCAGCCGCTGTGAGTAGATTTCACTATGGGTAGAACATGTGAGATCGGATGGCAGAGTGTTGAAAACAGTGCAGGAGAAGCAGGCAGAATCAAAGGGTCTTCAATGCCATACTTGATTCAAAAGTAGGGGCGCAGTGAAGGGTCTCAAACAGGACACTGAACATCAGATTTGAGTTTTCGAAAAATCACTGTGGGTATGGAGAACTGACTTAAGGGGGTCCAGGCAAGGAGACCAAGTAGGTGGCTGATAGAGAGTGATGGAGGTAAGCGGGGTTTGTGGCGTGGACAAGGGCAAGGCAAACAGGAGGGGAGGGTAGCAAAGCGGGACGTGCATCCAAATGTGTTAAAGGATCCAGAAAGGAGGGTGTTATCCCCTTTCTAAGGACTTTTCATTCAAACTCTGCTAAGCGATGTTTGCATTAAGATGGGCTGTGGGGTCTTTCGGAGACCGTACTGCTGGAAGTGATCTCGGGGAGCAAACAACCTTGTTCCTCAACTTCGCAGGGAAAGAAAAGCCCAGAGAAGCAAAGCAACTTGCTCAAGGTCACACAGCGTGACAGTGGCAGAACATGACTCCTGGTTCTTCTCATAGCGTCACCCAGGCTCCAGTGAGGCTAACAGCTGTGGGTGCTGCGCGCACACTAGACAAAGGTGACCCGTGCAAGATCTGGAGGGGCTGGACATAGGTTCCTCCGCCTCTTGCGGCCACCCCTTCCCCCACGCGCGGCTCCGGTGATCGGTCAATGAGTAATTGCTGAAACAGAGCCTTTGTGCAGAGACAAAGGTGTGCGGGAGGATTCCCGTCTTGAGATCTCGGGTACCCCCTGCAACACTCCCGACTCCAGCCAGGTAAGGGGGTAAATGCCGCCACCCCCCGCGAGGCTCCCGGCGCCCCCGCCCAACTCCCACGCGGTTTCTCTAGCCAAATTCTCAGCCCGAGGCCCCTCCCTCGGTGGATCCACCGTTGCCATGGCAATTAGGTGGGTGGACAGCCCATCCTTTCTAGAGGCCACCCAGCCCTCGCGTGGGGAGTTACCATAACAACCCCCCTAGTAATGGGGGGTTGGGCCCCGCCCCCCTGCCCCCGCAAATAGAGGTGGGTAGCTTGATTGGCAGCGGGGCACGCGAAAGAGGAGGGAAAGGGAAGGAAAAGCGTCAAAGGAGAGCGAAGAAGGAAATGGGGGAGAGAAAGGGCAAAACAGGGGAAGGGAAGGAAACGCGTGTGCGCACGCGCGCCGGCCGGTGGGCGCGCTCCGCGGCCGCCCGGCCACCGCCCACTTCTGCCTGCCAGGCTCGCGCGGTCGCTCGGCCCTCGAGCGCGCCTTCCGCGCTCGCGCTCTCTCCTGCGCCTGCGCGCAGGTGTCGGCGCCGAGGGGGAGGGGAACCCGGCGCGCCCGCGTCACGTTCCCTCGTCCACCCTCCCGGCGCTCGGCCACTCCGCGCCTGCGCAGGAGCGGCGGGAGGCTCGGGTTGCGGGCTCCGGGCGCTTGCTCCTGTCAGTCGGTGGGTCGGTCCTCCCGCCGGCCCTCCCCCTCCGCGTCCTCCGGGGGAGGCGCGGCGGAGTCCGCCCCCGGGATCCCCCGATGGGGGAGAAGCGGCGACGGCGGCAGCGGAATAACCGAGCCGGAGCGTGAGCGGCCCCGGGGCCCGGCTGCCCGCGGAGGCCATGGGCGACCCAGCCCCCGCCCGCAGCCTGGACGACATCGACCTGTCAGCCCTGCGGGTGAGCGCGCCGCCCCCAGCCTCGCCCCGGTTCCTGCCCCCCCCACCCCGCCGCCGGGGAGCGCCGCGGCCGCCCGCCTCACGTGCCCCCCGGGCGCCCCTCTGCCGACCCCGGCGCCCCCCGCCCGTCGCCCTGGCGCCCGCCGCTGCGGGGCCCCCGCCCTCGGCTCCCCTTCTCCGTGCACGCGCTGCAGATTCCGGGAGCCGGGTCGGTCCCCGCCCTGTGCTGCCCCGCCCCCACACTCCCCGGCCACCTCTGCCTGCACGCGGGCCCCGGACCCCCTTCCCCCACCCCGCTGCCCCAGCCCCGCCACCTGCAGAGTCTCGCCGCCGGCGCCCCTCCCCGGCCCCGGCCCTCGTCCGGGCCTCTTGCCAGCCTTGCCCTTACTTGTGTCTCCTTCCTTCTCTTCCTCCTCCTCCTCCTCCTTCCCGCTCTCGGCGCCTCAGGTTTTGACTTTGCCCCTGCCCTGACAGCTCCCCCTGCTCGCCCACCCCTGGATGCCCCTCTCCCCTGGCCGGCATTTCGGCCTTCCCCTTGCACCCCGCGCCTGCTGCGGTCGCCCTGGTCCCGGGGCTCGGCTCTCCGCGCGCCTCCTCTTGCGTTTCGGCGCAGCCGTCCAGAACCAGGCATTTCCGGTCTCAGGGTCCCCGCGGCTCGCACGGCCCCCTCGGCAGCGCTGCGGGGCGGGGGCGGGGGGCTGGTCCGCGCGCGAGGCCCCGGCGCGGCCGCTGGGAGGACGTTGGAGTGTATGGACTCGCCGGGACACACGCTGCCGGCGGTCTGGGGAGCCTGGGAGAGCAGCGGGGGTGGGGCGGGGGGGAGGTAATGGAGGTCTCTCGGGGGAGGGGCTCATCAGGAAAGGGGGTCGGAGGAAACAACCACGGCAGGGATTTCTTGGAAACACCTATTTATTGTCCATCCCGGGGCACGTGCCGCCCCCATTTGGGAGCTCTCAGCAGAGTGCCGCTTGAGGAGCAGCGTAGGACTTCAAGGTGAACCCTCCAGGGACTGTCCGCTCAGGTGCTGTGTTCTTGCTGTGTCCGTGGGGCTTCTGCCACAGGCCAGGGTGTGGGGGGCTGCAGGATACCCCGTCGCTCGTCACTCGGTCGGCTTCTCCCGAAGCCCCTGTTTCATCCGTCTGGCTTTGGAGTCACCAGGGAACGTGGCCAGTAGTGGGAAAAGGGGGTCAGCCACACCGGTGCCCCGGATACGCCGGGAGGGGGAGAGGGGAATTGAGAAGAACAGAGTCATGTCGTTAATTGGGTTTCTCTAGGTGACACAGTTTTTCTTGACATTCAGAGCATAATTTGTTTGGTGCTGTGTTGGGCCAGGAGACCGGGCTTGCTGGAGACAAGGTGATAAGTTGATAAGTTGCTGGGAGGGAGACACGGTGTTGAATTTCATTCTGTGTGTGTGTGTGTGTTGGTGGGCAGAGGGTCTGGTGGGGTATAATACGATGGAATTCCTGGCTCCCCTTAATGTGCTCTGCTCCTAGAAGGACCCCTGTCTTCCCTTCCCACCTTGGTAGTTGATTAACCCTGGTCACGGGTCCCTGTGGCTGTGGGGGTTGACGTACAATAAAACGGGAGGGTCCAAACCGTGACCTTCGGTTGAAATCATGTGGAAGTCTGCTCCGGCTTCTCCTTTCCTTGAATCCTCCACTCTCTTGCCTGGACTCCCCAGCCTGGGATTTCCAGCAATTCTGCAAACACCCTTTGACCTTGGCTGTGGTATTTCCTTTCTGGACTTCTGTGCTAGAAGCAGAAGCCTCCTTCTCCTCTCCCTCCCATCAGGAGTGCCTCAGACCTGCTCCCAGGGCATCTGTCTTTCCTGCCCCCTGCTTCTCAAGGAAGCACTCCCCATCCCCCTCCCTGTCCCCTCACCCCGCCACCACCCAGCCACTGCATGTTAGGACGGGAGGGCTGTGCTTTCTTTGAAACGGGGCTAGGGAGGGCCTCCTTTCTCCTTGCTGCTGACCTTTTCTCAGTGCCTGTCCCCTCCGCTCCACCTCCAGAGCCGTGTGGCCCTGGGGAGCGGCGGCTCACTCATCTTCCTGTTCTGCATCTGTCTGTTCTCCACTGGGAACCGGCAGCCAGGAGAATGAGTAGCAAAGCCTGTTTCCTTCTCCTACGGCATCTTGTGTTGGGGGCCTGGGGGGCTGGGGGGGACAAGAGTGGGACATGTTCACTTACTAGCTGGTCTTGCAGAGCCCACATCGTCTTTCTCCTCATTTCAGAGGAAGGCTCGGTTTTCAGCCGGTGATGAGAGTAATAGTCCCATAGGGGGTCAGACTGAATGGCACTCAGCTCTCGCCCCGCATGGACAGGCCCGCGGGCCTGCCACTTTGTGAGCCCGGGAGCACTTGACCTCCGAGGCTCCATTTCTCTCCCAGCCCAGGAGCGCGGGGCTGTGCACTCCTGAGTTCACGTCCCAGCCTTCTCGCTCACGGTGGAACCTTGTCAGAGTCCGGGGAGAGCCCTTCCTCCTGGCTCTGTGGGGCGAGAGTCGCGGTGTGGGTCTTAGAGCGCCATGGATCTCCCCGTCCTGCACGGGGCACACGGGACCGTGTGCTGCTCCTGTCACCAGACGGCAGTCAGAGACGCCGTCCAGCGCAGCTGCCTCTGATGCAGCCCCGGTCCTCCCGCCGCGTTTCTCGGGAGGTTTTCTCTAGCATCCGTCCAGCGGCTTTCTTCTGCTTGGTCATATTCACCACCGGCGGACGGATACCCTTGTTTCTCTCCACCTCGACGGGAACGTGAGGTCAGCGGGAGCCAGGATTTGGACCGTTTGGCTCATTTTTGCCTGCCACTGTCTGTCGGTGTTTCGGACATGACGCGGGCTCAGTGTTCGTTGAATAGACGCGTGTGATGACACGGGCGTGCTCTCCACACGGTGCTTGCTCAGAGAACGTCCAGTCAATGCGCGGTTCCACGTCCCCCTGCCTCTATTGTATGAACCCACGATTGAGAATCTCTCTTCTGACTTGTGTGTGGAATCAGACCTTGTCTGGTGGTAAACGGAGTTCTGGAAGCCTCCATCTGTGTATGATGCCCTTGAAGTAAACTGAGGACATCCAAGAGAAAACGTGGACCTCTTTCAGACTTCCCTATGTCCAAGCTCGGTGATGTTCCAGGACAATCTTCCAACTCGTGGCTCTTGGCTTCCTGCTAAAGGAGAAGCATCCGTAAACCCGACGGGACAAGGAGGGAGCAGATCCCGAGCTGACCTCTTTCCTTTCGCGTCACTCTTCTCGGTTGACCCACTTCATAAATCAAACAGCTTCTCTCCGCCGTCTGGGCAGCTCAAAGTTTCAGGCCGCAGTGTCCTTGAAACCGTGGAGCTGTGCTCGGGGTCACGGTGTTGAGATCCCGTCGCGGCACCCGGTCAGGAGGGACTTTTGCCGCGTCGTCATGCAGACAAGATGGCCCTTTCCTAATGATTTTGTGTTGTCGTGTCTGTTCTTTGGAGAAGGCTCTTGCCGTCCCTGGCGCCCGCAGGAGGCTGTGGGGCCAGCATCGCTGGGAGGGCCAGCAGCTCCGGGCAGCTCACCGTGCAGCTGATGGCACCTGCTTCGGGCAGGCCATGGGAAGCCTGACCTGTGGCAGAAGGAGGGGCGTCCGGGAGTGACCCCCCGAGAACCGTGGGGGGCAGAGGAGGGGCAGTGAGGTGCAGGGCCACTTGGGCAGAACAATAGAAAGAAGGGGACAGGGAACCTGGCAAAGCCAGCTGTTTGCCCATCCGCCCCGCATAGGGGACACCCCTAACTCTCCACTGTCCGATGGAACAGATTGCCCTGATCCTGAGAGATGGGCAGATGGGAACGGTGTGTGGAAAAGCGAGCTTTCGACGGTGAAGACAGCAGGAAGATGGGTCTGCAGGGGAGCTGGCTGAACGTCCACACGGAACGTTCCCCAGCATTCCGTGTGGAACGCTGACGTCAGAGCCGGCCGCGGGACCCTGCGAACACTGGGCCGTGTGGAACGCTGACGTCAGAGCCGGCCTCCGGTCCTTCGACGCGGGACTCAGTGCCTCACATGGGGCAGCTGCCCCGCTTGGATGTGGAGTGTCCTCCCCTGTCGTTTTGGGGACAAGATGGCAGGAAGCACGCAGCCGCTCTTCACAAGCACGTGCCCAGGCCTGGGTCTATAAGTGAGGAATGCGGAGGTCACCCAGCGCGGGCAGGTTCTGGGTGCTGTGGGGAGGGTGTCTTGTTGGGCTGGGTGCTGCGCCGAGCTGTGGCGTCGAGCCCCGGCACAGCTGCCTAGACGTGCATGTGCAAGCCCAGACTGCCCCTGCCTTCCTGCCTTCCTTTTGTTTGTTTGTTTGTTTTTAAGATTTATTTAGTTATTTTAGAGAGACTGGGGAGCAGAGGGGGAGGAGCTTCAGGCAGACCCCCCCGGTGGAGCAGGGAGTCTGCCCTGGGGCTCCATCCCACCACCCATGCTGCCATGACCTGAGCCAGAACCGGGAGGCGGACCTTAGTCGATGGGGCCACCTGGGTGCCTGCCAATCTCCCCCTTTCTTAACTGTTGCTCAGCTCCTCAACACCCTGGCATCCTCGAGGTCGGGAAGTTTTTTTTTTGCTTTTTTGTTTGTTTTTTTAAGATTTTATTTATTTACTTATTTGACAGAGAGAGACAGAGAGAGAGAGGGAACACTAGTAGGGGGAGTGGTAGAGGGAGAAGCAGACTCCCCACCGAGCAGAGAGCCTGATGAGGGGCTTGATCCCAAGACCCCGAGATCATGACCTGAGCCGAAGGCAGACGCTTAACCGACTGAGCCACCCAGGTGCCCCGAAAGTTTTTATTCAATCCGATTCCTATGAATTATACCGATTTCCTGTTGTCCTGTCTTTAGTCATCTTGAAATCTGGTGCCGGGTCCTTTCTCCTCCTCGAGTGCCCGCTTCATATCCCCAACTCCCTCCGTCTCTCCTAGGTTGCAGAAGTAGAACAAAAAGGAGTCAGGTTCATAAGTCACCTTTCACAGTGTTTCCTGAATGCCCCCAGAACATAGGGAGATGCCAGCCTTTCTCGGTAGCAGACGTGGGCCCATGCCCATTCTCTCCTTCTCCTGTTCTCCCTGCCATTGTCCTCCTCGCCAGCCCCAGATTCTCCCCTCCACAGGAGGCTCCTCGAGAGCCCAACTGAGGCTTTTCATTCTTTCTAAGGATAGGGAGTGGTCCATGGAGGAGAGAGGAAAGGGATGGGACGCAGTGACCCAGGGAGCTGCAGGGGTTTTCAGTCCAGCCCCCGACAGCCTAAGGACGTGCTTGTTAACTGTGGCTAGGCTTCCTGTTGAGTTGCAGAAAGATCTGGAACTAGGCACAGAGGGCACATTGATGAGTGAGATAGACTGGGTTTTTCTGCAGGCTAGGCATGGGGGGAGACATTAACAAAATACTCCGACATACTTGTGTATGGTTACATGTCCGATTGCCGCCCGTGGAAAAGACTGCGGCGGAAGACCAGTACCCGTGAGCACCTGTAGCAAGAACCACTTGGCTTTTCACAAGACGAGAGTATTTGGTTGGTCAACGAGAGAAGCAGATTGCATGTCCAGAGACCGAGCTGGCGTTGCCACAGAGATACCAGGTAGAGGAGGACCAGCGGGAAGAGTTCTGTGACAGCCAGAATCGGGAGACCCTGGAATGGGGCCGTGCTTGGGGCGGAGCGTTTACTCAACAACCAGTGCCCCGGCCTGAGGCTGGGTTGGGAACTCCAGGCTTAATGTCCAGAAGGATTTCTTCGGAACCTTCCTGTGGGAGGAGCAAAGGACTTTGTTGTGAAGGGTAAAGGAGTGTACGTGGGAAGGGCATATGACTCGGGCGACCCTCCTGTTTGCTTATTGGGGGGAGGGTCTGTGTGTGGGGTCCGTGTGAACCGCACTGCAGAGAGTGGGGGAGTGTGCTATTTCTGGAGCAGGGGCATGAGGGACAAGGGTTATCACTAGGCGGGTTATCTCGGGTTTGTGATAAAGGCATGTGCCCAAGGCACGTGGCAGGTTGTGTTTGTTCGTGCGTATACACAGCAAAATGGTTACTACCATCCGGCTCATTCACATACCCATCTGCTCACACGGGCACCTGCGTGGGGGTGGGGGTGTCACAGTGGCCGTGAGCATGAGCGCCGGCTGGGCTGCGAGGTCGGCAGGGCTACCAGGAATAAGCACAGGCCGGACCAGCCCTGGGCCTGGCTCCTGCTCTCACATCTGTGGGCTGTGGGATTCCTCCCACAGCTTCGGGAGATGCTGCGTAGAAGTGGACGAGAGTCTCCGTTCGCACTGTGTGCAAGTAGAGGGTGAGTGCAGGGGGACTGTTCCTGGTTTTGCACATTTGGAATGAAGCAGGGCTGGGGAAGCCACAGTCTTGGCCTTCTTGAAGGAGACAGAGGCCAGGAGAATGAATCTGGTGTCAGGAGGGCGGGCCCTAGAGAGACTGGTTGGTGGCACAGCCTGTGGAAGGAGCCGTAGTGGCCAGAGAGGGATGAATGGAGGATGGCAAGGAGGGGGCTCTGCCCAGGAAACACGGGGTAGCTGGTGAGGAAGGAGGCCAGAAGGCCTTGGACAGCAGAGGTGGTTAGACCTCGGACTCAGCTAGGAAGTGAATGTCCCCACAGCAGGACAGTCTGCAGGGCCCACCCTGAAGCCCCGGCACCCCGGAGCCCCCCCACACCTGGAGCCCCCGGCACCCCAGCACCCAGAGTCCCTGGCACCCAGAGCCCCCCACACCTGGAGTCTGGGCTGCAGGGAAGCCGCTCTGTTTCCTGGCCTGTGGGACGAGAAGGCCTCTTGGGAGCAGGCCTGGGGCTGGTCTTCTGGGGGAGACGGGGGGTCCTTGCGCCCTCCTCCAGTGGGAACTGTTGGAGGAGAGGACTGGGGGGGCTTGTGCTGCTGAGCTGCTCCCGGAAGCAGCGGTCTAGAGGACTTGTCCCTGAACAGCGAGCTGTGGGGCACAGACGGAGGACCAGCGGGGCTGCAGTATGAGAAGGCCACCTCCTTCAGGCCACCCGAGTTTCTCCTTCTCCCAGAAGCCTCTCCTGACCATGCCGGCCCTCACGGGTCACCTCCTTCTCACAGACCCTGTAATTCAGCATTTGGATACCTCCCTCCTCACGCCGAATGTTGTTTTATGGTCTTGTCTGTTTAGCGCTTCCTCAGGGATCGGGACCGGGACCGTGACCCTTCCTCCCTGCTGATCCCTCACAGAGCGCATAGTAGGGCTCCAGTAAGCACTCGCTTTGCGGGAGATGTGGCTCCAAGCCTTGCTGTGGCCTGTCCTCTCCCTCTAGATGGGATCTACGGGCAGCGAAGCGTGGCCTGCGTGTCCTGCGCAGGTCCCTTAGCGGACGGGTCCCTTACGCAGCCATCCTTGGCCAAGGAGGCACCGTCCTCCCTCTGGGGGCTGTCCAGAAATGCTGGGCAGGGCCGCGTAGTAGTCACTGTCTGCGCAGGGCGACCGTGGACATTCATGCCCCGAGCGTGGGCAGCACAGGGGAGAATCCCGTTTCCACCCGGGCTGCTGGCGGGGCCGCCTGGGAGGAGTCTGGTGAAGTCCCCTCCGGTCCAGGCTCTGGGTAGGGAGGGGAGTGCGGGCTGTGCGTGGGCTCGGCGCCTGGCAGCTGCCTGTCCCAACCGCTCGTGCGCGTCTGCAAGCTCGCCTCCCGGGGTGAAGCGGGCAGGCTCCAGGCAGACTGGAAGGAAGACGGTTCGCGTGTTCTCTCCTTTACCACCCGCCCGCTCTTCTTTCAAGGCACACTTCCGAGAAGGTGGCCGAAGCACAGAGTACTTGGTCTTTAATTCTGCGTGGCTGGGGAAGGAGTCTTCAGGGAGATAGGCGGGAGTGCCCCACAGCCGAGCACCAGCAGGCAGAAGCGGGTGTGCCCCGGGGTCTGGCAGGGGAGGCCGGCACACGCTTCTCTCCGCTCAGGTCTTTGCACTCTCAGCTTGGCTCCTGGAAGGCAGAGGTGTGGAGAGCGAGCACCATGACTCAGATCACACAGGAAGGCAGCTTGCGTGGGTGCACTTTGGGGGTGGGTGAGGGGTGGGGGGTAGAGCAGCGATGGGGACAAGCGGGTGAAGCCCAGGGACAGGGCTGCCATCGCTTCTCGCTTCTTCTCAACCTGGCTTAGAGCAGAGCGTGGTGGGCTCTTGTTCTTGTGTCCCCCCCCAGGGCATGGAGACGCCACGGTCCTCTGACCCAAGCAAGGTCTCTCTCTGGAAACCACCTCGGGCCCGCGTGTCGGACAGCACTGGGTTGGGCAGGCAGCAGGTGGCCCTGCTGTTTGTTCCTTTGTCCTTCCGACTCCCAGCGAGCCCCTGTTCTCTCCTGTCAGTTCTGATCTGTCATTTCTGTTTTAACAGAAGGGGTTTTGGGGTCGGAATCACAGAGGGGTTTTGGGGTCCGAATAAGAACAGTGAGGGGCACTTGTGGTAGCTCCTGCGCTTACAGACGCTCGCCCGCCCTCCCGGTAGCCCTTCCCAGCGGGCCATCTCCTCCCTTTCAAGGTGGAGTCGCCAAGCTTGCAGAAGGTGGGGAGTCCCGGACCTCGTCTAGAGTGGGCCAGCCAGGACGCGGCACATCTCGGAGTCAGACTCAGGTCTGACTCACCGCACAGCCAGAGCATGTCGGCGCCTGAGCCGTGGGCCTGCTCTGGGAGGCAGGGCGTGCGCAGGGCCATGTGGGGGCGAGGGCGCGGCGTGCCTGCCGCCCTGGACCGTGTGCTTGGAGCAGCGCGGTCTCCTCCCTGCTCCCGTCATGAATGCAGGCTGGTGGCGGGCAGCCTGTGTGGACTTGCGCAGGGATGCGCCACTGTCCGTGTTTCTGGGCTTGCGACATCTGGGGACTTTGGGAGTGTGGTCTGCCTTGTGGACAGCCCGTGTGAGATGTGGTTTCTGCCCTTGGGGGATCCACGGTCCGGATCTGGGTCTCGGGAGAGGGCAGGCTTTATCCAGATACGTGGGACATGTTCTGAGAAGAGGGAGTGAGACGTTAGCCTGGGTCCCTGAGGACGTTGGCATTGGTGGGCCCCAGGCCAGGAATACGAAACTTCACGGGGCCTGTGCCCGGCACAGATAGAGATTTTGGGGGGATGGGCTTCTGGGCAGAGAGCTCTGATGACAGGAGGGAAAGACTGCACGAGAGTCCAGAAGATTGGGGCACTCGGGTGTCTCAGTCGGTTGAGCGTCCGACTCTTGTTTTTTTCCAGCTCAGGTCATGATGTCGGGGTCGTGGGGTCGTGGGGTCGCGGTGTCGTGTCCCGCGTCGAGCCAGCTTGGGATCGTCTCTGTCTCTCCCTCCACCCCCGCCCCAACCCTGTGCTCGCTTTGTGCTCTCTCTAGATATATTAAATAAGTAAATCATTAAAAAAAGAACCCGGAGGATTTCGTTTGGAAGAAAGAGTTGAATGATTCAGAAGAGAGCCCTGTTGTTCCACAGGAAGAGAAGGAGACTGTCTCGTTCCTCCCTTTAAAAAAACAAGTTCTTTACTGTAGTTGCATAGGCATAAAATTTTACCATCTTCGCCAAGTTAAGTGTGCCCGGCAGGGGCACCAAGCCCTCTCCCCACTGCCGTGCGGAAGCTCTGACCTCCGGAAGCCTGTGCTCCTGACCCCTCCCGGTCCTTCCTGTGCGCCCCGTCCCCAGGGCGGGTGTGGGTGCGGCTCTGGCTGGCAGCAGTGTTCAGCAGACGTGTACTGGGGTATCAGTAGGGGCCATTCTGGGTGTCCAGGTGCCGGAAGTTCAGACACGGACAACTCTTGTTAGGGCAGTGGGTGGCACACCCCGACATGTCTCCGGTGGGGTGAATGGCCGCTGGGAAGGCCTAAATACTTACTGGGGAGGGGTGGTGAGCTGCTAGAGGTGTTTTGGGGAAGCCGTGGGCAGCCCTGGAGGACCCTTCGGGGGCCCCTCGTGGGCCTCCAGGCCTGTAGGGTTTGGCACGGGGTCAGATACGTCGGGGGTGCCCACAGCCCCGGCAGACCCAGAGCAGGACCTGGAGTTGGGTTGGGTTTCTTAGGGTAGGGGTGCCCAGTGAGATGGCCTGCCCGGCCTCCTGGCCTGCCTTGGGCCGCACCTTTTGCCATTTCTTCGTTGCCTTTCAAGGGAAAAGACAGGAAAGGCAGGCTTGAGACTCGAGTCGCCCAAGGCACAAGGAGGGCAGGAGACCCCCCTCACAGAGAGGCCCATCCTTACTGTTTGGAGCCCAGGCCACAGGGGCCTCCGAGCCAGTGGCTTGGGCATGCTGACTTAGGGTCCGTGTTCGGGGCTTTGTCCCAGATCAGTATTTGTGCTGGGTCCCCAAGCCTGCGGACTTTTTGTCTGTCTTCTGTGCGCACCCTAGAGGAGGCTGCTTGTGCTCCCCTTGGCTTCCAGGCCCTCCTCCCCCCACCCCGCGGACGACCATCGGAGCCTGCAGTGCCCTTACCTTGAGCGGGGTTTGAATGGGGATTGCTGGTTTTTCTTGGATGTGCTGCTTTCCCCGACCCCACGGCTCGATGTTAGAATGAAGCTGTGCTCCGCTTAACCCCCTAGAAGCACTGCCTGGCTTGCGTGTCACCTCGTGGTCCGGCAGCATACGCCGCCTGGGTCAGGTGATCAGGTCGTCACTGCCGCACTCGGACAAGTAGGATAAGGGCCAGTGGGGAAGGCAGAGCTCACGCGGGCCATCTTCCCATTGTAAAGGGGCCTGCAGTAGGTCATCGGACTCCCCGCGCTCACACGCTAACCCCTACCGCACCCCTCAGCCCCCCTGCAGCCCAGGGCTCCCATGAGGTCCACCTGGGGTTCGAGGGGCATTCTCTGCAGATCTGCTGCCCTGGCCGCCTTGTGACCTCAGATGGGGTCAAGGTGACGACCCCAGACAGCTGCCTCAGGAGGCCTGCGGACACAGGGCCGCTGGGGCTGAGGCATCACGATGCTGGAAGACCCGGTTCCAGCTTCCAGCCCATCGCTCGGTTCCCGCATGCATGTTGTCTCTCTGGGACCCGGCTTCCTCGCTAGCGGAATGAGGGATGAGAACAGTGACTGTTCATCCGGCTTCTTTACCCTTCGCGTGCTCCGGCCCTGCCTTGGGGGCCGTTGCCATGCGCCCGCTTCCCCCTTCCCTCCCCTCTTCCTTCCCAGACGTCTTGGAGGGCCTGCTAGGTGGTGCGCTGTCTGTTCTCAGCACTGCAAACACACAAGCCGGGAAGATGCGTGACTTGCAGTGTCCTGCGCGTGAGGAAAGGCACACTTATTGGGGGGGGCGAGTGTGCAGGGGACGCTGGGCTGGAGGGAGTGGAGGGAAACGGGCCTGGGTGGGGGCTGGCCAGGATGGGACGGCCCAGGGTGACATCCCGGCTTGTCTGGGGAACGGCAGCGCCTCTGTACGGATCTCAGGGGGCGAAGCTGGGCTGTGAGCTTGTGGCTGGGCATCTGGGAAGGACACGAACTAAAGGGAAGGCTCAGAAGAAGGTGTCCCGGCCTGTCTGAAGCACAGACCTCCGTGTGCGCTCCGGGCACTGCTGCCCAAGTCCGCCAGGGCCCAGGGCCGGAGCAGCCGGACCAGGTGAGGACTGATCTGGGGGGACGGAAAGGGGCCCGGACTCATGGGGCCTTCCCTGTTGCTCGCCCCTAAGAGCACCGGCCTTGGAGACAGAGTCGGATTCACATCCGAGTTCCCAGCGCTTATTGGGCGACCGCTGGCCAGGTCTGTTACTACCCCTGTGCCTCATTTTCGTCAAACGAGACGGCCAGGCCCACGTCACGGGGCTGCTGTGACGGTTACACGGGTGTGGTGACGACGTGTGGGTGACCGCTTGCTGGAGGTGGGAGTTGCCTGACTGCACTTCGGAAAGGCCCAGGAAGGGCGTCTGCTGGGGTCTGTGGGCAAGCCTGTCCTCCTTGGCGTGCTGTTCGGGAAAGAGTAGCCAGCCTAGGCCGTGGGTGGGCAAGTCACCGAGCCCCCAGGTGGGAGCATGGCTGGCTTCCTTTTCACAGCCCTAGAGCCTTCCACTGTCCCCTGAAGGGTTTCCCGAGTCCCTGGAAGAGACACCAGCTGCGAAATCTCATGTCTGAACCAGATGCTCCTGTCGGTCCTGCCCCTGAGTCAGGAGGCCTGTGCTATGCCCTCTGCTGGGAACTCGCCCTCTGCTGGGAGCTCGGGCCCACCCAGAGGAAGTACTGGGCCCAGGGGCAAAGCCTGGGCCTCACTCTGGCCGCGCTGAGGGGGACGCGTGGCTTTGTTAGGAAGTGGTACCTGGGACTCAAGTACAGAGAGCTGCAAAGTGCTTAGCCGAAGGCCCAGTTCTGGACGCCAGGCGGGGGGCTGGGGCGGCCGGGCTCCCCCGGGCGAGAGATGGAAGGCTTTCCTGCCCCAGAGCCGGGAGCCTTCTGTAGCCCCAGCGGGCCTCTCGTGGCCCCCTGTGCTGCCAGGACCCCGCCTTAGCCCTTCCGGAAATGCTGCTTCCCATAAGCTCTGCCGGGGAGGGCGCTGCTCTGCTCCGTTCATCACCATGGTCATGGTCATGTCTCTGGCAGGTGCTCCGTCACTGTTGGCTGACAGAATGTGTGAGCCGGTTCACTTGGCCCCCCACCTGGCGGGAATGCCACCAGGGAAGGTTCCCCAGGAGAGCAAGGGAAGGGTTGGAGGAGCCTGTTGGCTCCATCCTGCTGGTCAGGAAGCTCTCCTGTGTCCTCTCCCTCCCCGCAGCTGTCACTGGCTCTGAGTTGGCCCTTGGTGGGGCCAGGAAGATCTGGTCCCCACCCTTTGAAGAATAGCTTGGGTTTGCCTTCCTCAGTCTGTGATTCATACAGCCCTTCCCCCTTCCTGCTGGCCTCTCCCTCCCCGGCTGTGCTGCCTGACTCAGGTCTGTGCCCTCCGCCCTCCCTGCCCTTTCTGAAGTCTCCTTCTACGCCCCCCGTCGTTCTTGGGGGATCTCTCCCGAGGGTGTCCTCACCACACCTGGATGGCCACCCGTCTGGAATTATTTAGTAGTAGTAGTAAATATTTATTATTATATGTAACATAATATACATTATTACTATTATTATTTATTTATTATTATCTTTTAAAAGTAGTCTTTCTGCTCTGTATGGGGCTCGAACTCACGAGCCCGAGATTCAGGAGTGGCTCTGCCTCAGAGCCAGCCAGACACCACCCCCACGCCCAGAGTCAGAAGCAGTGAGGGGAGAGATAGGCCACAGGTTTCCTTGTCCCTTCCCCGGATCTGCGGACACCTGACCCCCCAAGGAGGAGGTTGGCAATGAGGTATAATGATTTGTTTGTGCTACAGTGGAAACCCATCAGTGAGAAGCCTTATTATTACCCAGCCCCTGATTACTGCTGTCCTCCTCCGTGAGCTCCCTGTCTGCAGGCTGAACTCAGGGCTGGCGGTCCCCTCCCGCCCCCTCCAACCCTGCTGCCGCTGCCTCTGCCTCCCCCTCCTCCCTCCTCCCCTCTCCCTCATCTTCCTCCTGTTCAGTCTCCTCCCCTCTGTCTTCCTCTTCTCCCTCCTCCATCCTCTTCTTCCCCTCCACCCTCCTCCTCCCTCCCCCTCTTTCCTCCTCCCCTTTCCCTCCTCCCCTCCTCCTCCTCTTCCCCTTCTTCCTCCTTCACTTCTCCTCCTCCCCCTCCTCCCCTTCCACCTTCCACGCCTTCCACAGGGACAACCTTCCTCCCTCCTCCCAGCTCCTCTCAGCCCTGCCTCTAGGGCATTCACTCTGCACCCCTGCCCCCCATCTTTCACCTGTCCTGTACTCGGTTCTGCTTTTGACTGGTTTCTCCTCTCCCGTGTTGCCAGTCTTCACCCTAAATCCCCGGGACACCAACAGTGTTCATAAGTCACCTTTTGACAGTTTTCCCTTGCTCTCTAGGAGGCAGTCTCTTCGTAATGACTCTGTGCGAATTTGTGGCACATAGTGGATTTCAAAACGTTTTCCCATCCAAGAATTCTTGTGACAGGATTGAGTAGACGAGGAGAAGGGGCTCTCAGAGAGGAAATGACCTGCTGGTTTGCCTCCATCACATGGAGGCCTCAGAACCAGTGCCGGGCCTTCTGGGTCTCAGGGACACGGGGCGCTAGCCAGGCTGGGCTGCAGTGTCCCTGCCCTCCTGCGCCTCCCACCCTCCTGGGAGCTGCCTCCAGGGCGGGACCTTCTGCCCCTCTCACCCAGCCCAGCCTCTGCCTTCTTCTTTCTCCTTTCTCTTCCAGGATGTTTTCCCTGGATCTCTTCTTGCCTGCTGGCTTCCCACAGTGTCTGGATCCTTATTACTGGTCTGGTTTGGGGGTACCTGGCTGACTTGGTTGGTGGAGTGAACGTGCAGGTCTTAATCTCAGGGTCATGAGTTCAAGCCCCATGTTGGAGCCCACTTAAAAAAGAATCATGTTCTTGTTTGGGTTTTGTCAACTATGTAGGAGTTCGCTTCTTTAACAAAGTCCACTTTCTAGAGGCTCAGGTGCACCACGCATATAGGTTATGGGGCATCGAGTCATGTGACAAAAAGGGGTTCACTCTAGCAGCTGCCATAGTGCATTGCTTTTAAGTGACTGGCATTGATTATTTGGGAGGAATGGAGATAAACCCAAAACTAGTGTTAGAAACCATCAATGGCGCTAGGGAGGAAGGAAGAACACCAGCTTTCTTTAATTTCTGTATTCGTTCAACAGACAGGTTTCGAAGGTGGTCCTGATCCCTAAGACAGCCTAGCAGAGAGGCAGTGAAAGACTTGGTCGCAACAGTGTGCTTGTGCCTGCAAATGTGTGTGCTGCGGAGCCGCTGGTGCCTCCTGGAGCTGCGGTCTGGTGCGGAGCGCTGAGCAAGGGCGTGGCGAGTTGGAAGAGCCCAGGGAAGTGCAGGGGTGTGCAGGGCCCTGGGCCTCCGCCCCCACAAGAAACAGGTGACCCCAAGGTGGGGTTGGCAGACTCCAGATGAGCCCCGCCTGGGAGGTCAGCGCGGAGGCCAGCTGGGAGGCGGTGGGATCTGAGCCTGAGGATAGCATCTGGTCCGCAGATGGCAAGTGAGATCTCCGGGAGTGGGCGGGGCTCCGAGGGGAGGGAGCGCTGCGTGACCAGGGAGTGGGCCAGGTGGCAGTGCAGGGTGGGCGTGGGCGGGGCTGGGGGTGGGGGCAGCGCTGCGTGGACCCCGGGAAGCCCCCTTGGACCCGCCTGGGGTTCGAGAGTCCCTGCTGTATTGGAAGCCTTGATCCTCGTCTGTGAAATGGGTCGGCAGGTACTGCCTGGCCCTTGCCAGTCCTAGGAGCAAACACACCGGGAGGCGGAGGGCTGGGCTCGGGCGTTGGCTGTGGCGCTTCCCAAGGGTGCGGTGACAGAAGGGGTTGCGGTGGACACGGGTGGTTCTGTGGCTTCGCGGCGACCAGACCGCTCCACGACTTGGGACCCTTGAGGAGCACAGCCCCTGAGCTGTGATGAGGCTGAGGCCAGGCCAGGGCAGACGCGGGGGGCCTGGCCTCGGGCAGGGGCGTGTCCCGGGCTGTCCTCTGCGCCTGCCCCCCTCTTTGCCCAGAGCGCTGTGGAGGCAGGTGGGACCTCGGACACACGCTGTTTATCTTCTAGGGGTTGGGGTTTATTTTTAAATTCCTGACTGTGGTGATATTTTTTTTTTCTTTTCCCTTTCCCCACTTCTCCAGCTCAGCGGCAGAAAGGGACCATCTGTCCCCTGCCTTGCCTGTGGCCATTTTAGAACCCACCCCACTGCTGGTGTTCTGGCCCCTCTCCTCCTTCCCTCCCTCCCGCTGCTGACTCCCCCTGCACATCCCAGCCCCGCACAAGGCTCTGCCTAGTTCCCTCCCCTCCCGTCTGGATGGAGGGCCCGGCTGCTCCACCTGCCCGGGCTCCTGTCTGAGACCGCTGTCTGTCTGTCAGTCCGTGTGTCCCTGGGGAAGCTGGGCATGTGGGCGCTCAGGGGGCCACTCCCCTCACCACCCCCTGCCCCCCGCTGCTCTGACTGACTTCCCGTTAGAGTGGCATTTTGTTCATGCACATGTCATGTCTGGACCTGTTTCTGCCTCTGTGTGTGTGCGAGTCCAGGTCACGTGTGTGTGCATGTCTGTGTGTGTGTGTGTGGGTGTGTCCCCTTCTGGAGGAGAGGCTCAAAAACTCTGCGTCTCCCCAGCACACAAACCTTTCTGGGTTCCTTCTGTCCCCTCGGCTCCCAGAGCCTGCTTCTCCCTCCCTCGCTGCCCTCCAGTTACCACCTTCTGCCTGAAAGCCCTTCCCTGAACCCGAACCGAACCCCTGAACCGAACCGGAATCCCAGGAAGCAGAGGGCCAATGCCGCCCCAGCATGGGAGGAAGGGCTGGGCCAGAGGGGAGTGGAGAACAGAGAACCGGGGAGCGACTTTCTGGAGGTTTTATTTACTCCTGAGTGGGGCAGCTGGTGGGAGCTGGGTGCCCTGCTCCTGGGTGGGCTTCCTTCCCAACCCGGAGCCTGTCCTCACATGCTGTGGCTTGGAGCCTGCCTCCTTGGGGAGGAAGGGGCCATGACACACTCCCCGCTCCCCCAGGTCATCACAGGCGTGGGGGCACCACATGAGTGGGCCAGACTGGCTCCCCTGAGGGAGCTGCCTCCTGCGGGGGAGGCTACGTGGTCTCTGCGGGCCAGGAGGAGGAGGTGATCGGGTGAGACTCCTGCCTCTCCCGCCGCATCTGCTCCCCTCTGCCTCGTGCACTCGCACACTTTCCCGCAAATGCACACCCGGCTGCGGAGCTCTCTCCTGGGCTGGCAGGCACACTCGGCCTGGGGCTGCTCCCCGCTCATTGAAGGATGGCTAGACAGCCACCCGGAGGTTCTGCCCCCTGCAGTGTCCCCTTGAGACCTGAACTGGTGGGGGAGGCTGTCAGCCCCAACTCTTAGCCTCATCCCTGCCTGGCCCTGGCTTCCCAGGAGTCCTGTGGTTGGTGATGGGACCGAGGGCAGGTCCCAAGCTGCCTGTGCTGGGCAGCCACTGTGTGTGCACGTAGGCTCCTGGGCTGCTGGGCTTGTGGGGGTGGCTCTGAGGCCGCTGTCTTGCCCCAAGGAGGGTGAGGGCCCCTCTCCAGCCTGGACCTCAGTACCATGTGGCCTTTGTCCCTCTTCCTCTCTGTGTGGGCCTTTCGGGGTCACAGGACAAGCTCAGGCAGCCAGGCCTGTTGTCTCCCTCTGGGAGGTAGGCAGAGGGCCACTGCGCCCGCCCACTCTCAGAATCAGAGCTGTGGCAGCCCACTCCCCCAGGCTCCCCCAGGCTCCCCAGTCTCCCCTAGGCCCGAGAGCTGCGTGGCTCTGGGCTGTACTGTGCTGCTCTTGTTGGGTCCCTCTGTGGACCACAGCTCCCCACTCTTTCCCTAGAGCCCCTTCCTGTTGTCTGTTGTCTGTCTGTCTGCCACAGGTTCTTCTGTGAAGCCCTGCCCCCACCCCTGCAGCCCCGCCTCCTGTCCAGGGCACAGTGGCACCTCTGGGGCCTCTGTGTAGCGGCAGGACCTGTCAGGGCTCATCCCAGTGCATAAGTGCCACGGGGGCCTGGAGTGCAGGACAGACCCGCCTCCCCCACCCCTCTCCCCAGGCCTTACAGAGTCCCCTTCCTGCCACTCCAGAGCCTCCTAGAATCTCTTGGGAATTCTGAGTGGACGGACCCTTCCTGCTCTGAAATTCTGTAACCCTAAGACCCACGGGAGGAGGAGGGGCTCCTGGCTGGCTCCTCGGAGGAGCACGTGCCTCTTGATCTGGGGTTGTGACTTGGAGCCCCGTGCTGGGCGTAGAGCTTACTTTTAAAAAATGAAATCTTTTTTTTTTTTTAAAGATTTTATTTATTTATCTGACAGAGATCACAAGTAGGGAGAGACAGGCAGAGAGGCAGGCAGAGAGAGAGGGGGGAAACAGGCTCCCTGCTGAGCAGAGGGCCCGATGCGGGGCTGGATCCCAGGACCCTGGGATCATGACCTGAGCCGAAGGCAGAGGCTTTAACCCACTGAGCTACTCAAGCGCCCCTAAAAAATAAAATCTTAAATAAAGGCCCATAGGTCAGCGGAAAAGTTGGGGGGTCCATTTCCCATCATACCTCTCTGTCCCGCTGTGGCACACGTGACTCGTCAGTGCGTTCATCCTGTCCTCTTTGTGCTGGTGTCTGACTTAGAAACTCCTAGAAGGTAGAGCCAGGGTTTAAGGAGGCCTGGTGTGACCGGCACTTAGAAAAGCTGTGGCTGATACCCATAACAGTTTGCATTGGTGACGAACTTCACAAAGCCCTTTACCCGCCGGGGGCGCCGTCTGCAGGCAGTGCCCCCACGGCACTCTGGCCGCCGGAGCAGGCCCGTTGTCCGTGGAACAGGACCGGATGCCAGGGTTCAGCCCTGCCAGCTTGGGGCCACTTCCTGGAAATGTCATGCCTGCCCTAAGGTGGTGGCCCACCTTTGCCCATTCTGTCACCCACCACTTTCCTCCTAGACTGCAGGGAACCCGGAGCCCTCTTGTCCCTTTGTAGGTCCCTGAACGTTAGTCTGTCCGTGCCTTGCCCCATGGCCTTGGCCCTCTGCTCCCGAGAGCCTGGGTTTTAGTTAGCATCCCCCGCCCCGCAGCTGCATCACAGCCTGGGCCTGACCGTGCACTGACTGGCAGTGCGTTTTCTCTTGGGAGGTGGTCCCAGCCTTCATACTGAACCTCATCTCAGCCTCATCACTGCCGTGTTCGACGGCCTCGGCCTTCAGGGAGGGGAAAGCAAGGTGTCAGCTGGTGCTGGGGCACCCAGCCCCGGACTGGGTGTCCTGCTGGTTGTCAGTCCGGCTCGCCATTTCCCCCTTGTCCTTCCTCCAGATAGGAGCTGTGGGAGGCCTGGGAGCTGCTGGAGGGCCCAAGAGCAGGGGATGTAGAGCCAAGGCCAGAATCACTGGCCAGCGGAGCCAGTGACCAAGGGAAGGACCCCAGTGCCGGGCCTCACTGTCACTCACTGACATTTGTCGGGCCCCTGGCCTGCGCCTGATGCTGGAAGGGTCCTGGGGCTGTAGCTGGGGTCACCGACCCCATGAAGTCTTTAAAGGGGGGCTTGAGGGGACCCGTGCACTGAGAGACGTGCCTAGTGCCGGGAGGAGACGGGCCAAGGGGCCGCTGTCCTGTGTGACCCACGTCCTGGGTGTGTGCCACGGCATTGCCTGGCTGTGGGACACACGGCCCTAGCCCCACAGCTGCTGCTTCATGGGCGGACACGTGGGGTGATGAACCGTAGTGGACACCATGCAGCAGAGGGCACAGTCCCCCCAGAACCCAGCTCTGCCTGCGGCAGGCCTCCCGGAGAGGGTGTGGTTCCTGTCTCCCAGCCGCGCTCATCAGTAAGGGATTCCAGCGTCTGTGGGATGGTCTCGCATCTTTGTCCACATCTCCTGTCCACGGGAGGCTTCCTGAAGTTGTAACGTCTGTAAGCGCTCTGGTCCGGAAGCTCTCGGGAGTCACCGTCGCCCTACACGCTCCCTGTACGGCACAAGTGCACTTGACCCTTGATCCCTGCGGCATTGGGGTGCCCCTGCCCCGCACAGTCAGGAACCCACGTGTTATTCTTGACTCCCCAAAAACCTAACTGATAGCCTGCTGTGGGCTGGAGGTCTCCCCGGGAACATGAGCAGCCACCAGGACCACATCCTTACGGGACAAGGAGGCCTTGTTGCTCACTGCTGTCTTCCGGCACCCGGCAAGGACGTGAGGACACGGCCTGGAGGGGGCACCTTCGTGTGGTGTGCACGGGAGCGCTACAGCCACAGACGGGGAGCCAGAAAGTTTTCTCTTCTTGTTGAAAGGGAACCGAGGGTGGTTCGGTGACTTCCCCGCAGATACACAGCCTGTTAGCAGCAGAGCCAAAAATAGAAACCGAGTTCCCTAACTCTTGATCCTGTAAGTGGTTGTATCTTTTTTTAAGATTTTATTTATTTGAGAGAGAGAGAGAGAGAGAGCTCGAGGAGGGAGAGAGTCAGAGGGAGAGGCAGACTCCCCTCTGAGCAGGGAGCTGACCCGGGACTCAATCCCAGGACTCCAGGATCATGACCGGAGTCACCCAGGTGCCCCAGGTGGCTGTATTTTACCATTTTCTGTGTTTGGCTCAGGACCTTATGTGTTAATAGACCAAAAGCACTTAGGGGGCTCCCTTCCATTTTCATAGGGCCGCTTTCTTAGCGTGGAGCCTGTCACTAATCAGAATTCTTTATTGAGTGCTCTGGGCGCTATTCTCAGAATCATTTTTCTTTTTTTGATTTTTTTGGTTTTTTTTATTAAGTCATCTCTACACCCAACGTGGGGCTCGTCCGCCTGTTGGCAGGCATTGGGGTCATCCCTGCTCTTGGGCCGCCAGGGCTGATGCTGCTGTGAGCCCTGCTTTGTCCGGATTTTGGTGCATACGTATGTTTTCAGTTCTCCCGGGCAGCTCCCTGCTGTGTCCTGTGATAACTCTCGGTCCCACATTTTGAGGAACCGCCACAGTGTTTCCCAAAGTGGCTGTGCCATTTTACATCCCCCCAGCGGTGCACAAGGGCTCCAACTTCCCCGCCTCCTCCCAGTGCTTGTCATTGTCCGTCCTCAGGACAGCCCCTGTCTTAGTGGCCGTGACGTAGGAGCTCATGTGGTTTGGGTTCGAATTTCCCTTGTGAGTAATGATGTCCACCTTTTCGTGTGCTTGTGAGCCACTGTAGATCCTCAGAGAGATGTCTGTTCAGAAATTTTGCCCATTTTTTAATTGGGTTATTCATCTTTTTATTGTTATTTTGTTTTTTTTTTCTAAGATTTTATTTATTTATGTGACAGAGAGCACACAGGTAGGCAGAGCAGCAGGCAGAGGGAGAGAGAGAAGCAGGCTCTCAGCCAAGCAGGGAGCCCGATGCGGGACTCCATCCCAGGACCCCAGGATCATGACCAAGCCAAAGGCCCAACCAACTGAGCCACCCAGGCGCCCCTGTGATTTTGTTTTTAAGGAGTCCTTTTCTATTCTACGTGCAAGTCTCTTATCTGATATATAGTTTAAAATGTTTTCTCTCGTAACGTGGCTGGTCTTTTCACTTTCTTCATGGTGCCCTTTGAAGCACGAAAGTTTTAATTTTTTTTTAAAGATCTTACTTATTTATTTGACAGAGAGAGACACTGCGAGAGAGGAAACACAAGCGGGGGGGAGTGGGAGAGGGAGAAGCAGGCTTCCTGCCGAGCAGGGCACCTGATGCGGGGCTCGATCCCAGGATCCAGGGACTTACGTGGGTTTGTTTCCTTTCGTGGTATATGCTTTGGGTGCCCTTTGTAAGAAACCATTGCCTGATCCAAGGTAATGAAGATTTACTCCTGTGTTTTCTTCTAAGATTTCCATGGTTTTAGGGGGCAGGGAAAAAAGGATTTGTGTGATTTTAGCCCTTACATTTAGGTCTGGGATCCACTTTGAGTTAAAGTTTTGTATGGCACAAGATAGGGGTCTGACTCCATTCTCCTGTGCGTGGACACTCTGCTGTCCCGGCACCGTTTGTTGAAAAGACTTGACTGCCTTGGTACCCTTGTCGAAGATCAGCTGACCGCAAACCAAAGAGGTGGCGTTTGCATCCTCTGATCCAGACGCCTGTCACTCCGCCACACCGCTGTCTGGAGTCCTGTAGCTCTGAGTGAGTTTTGAAATCAGAAAGTGGGAGTCCTCCAGCTCTGTTCTTCTTTGGCAAGATCGTTTATCTCCTCTGGATCCTTTGCATTTCTGTATGATGTTTAGGATAAAGTTGTCAATTTCTGCAAAAATGCCTGTTGGGATTTTGATAGAAGTGCACCAAACCTGTGGACTCTAACAGTATTGAGTCTTCCAGTCCATGAACATGGGAAACCTGTCCATGTATGTGGTCTTTAACTTGCTCAACAATGTTCATATTTTGAGTGGCCACATCTGACGCTTCTGGGCTTAAGTGTATTCTTTTGGATGCTACTGTACATGGAATTGTTTTCTTTTTTCTTTTTTTTTTTTCTTAGAGATTTTATTTATTTATTTGACAGAGATCACAAGTAAGCAGAGAGGCAGGCAGAGACAGGGAAGGAAGCAGGCTCCCCACTGAGCAGAGAGCCCGATGTGGGACTCGATACCAGGACCCCGAGACCATGACCGGAGCTGAAGGCAGAGGCTTAATTAACCCTGGAGCCCCTGGAATTGTTTTCTTTCTTTTTTTTTTTTTTAAAGATTTTATTTATTTATTTGACAGAGAGAGAGATCACAAGTAGGCAGAGAGGCAGGCAGAGAGAGAGGGGGAAGCAGGCTCCCCGCTGAGCAGAGAGCCTGATGTGGGGCTCGATCCCAGGACCCTGGGATCATGACCCGAGCTGAAGGCAGAGGCTTTAACCCACTGAGCCACCCAGGCGCCCCTGGAATTGTTTTCTTAATTTCATTTTTGGGTTAGTCATTGTAGAACATAGAAAAAGGGTTGGTTTTGTTCATTAATCTCATATTCTGCAACTGTGCCAAACTCATTGATTCATTTTCGAAGATTTTTAGTCGATTTTTTTTTAAGATTTTATTTATTTATTTGACAGACAGAGATCACAAGTAGGCAGAGAGGCAGGCAGAGAGAGAGAGGGAAGCAGGCTCCCCGCTGAGCAGAGAGCCGGATGTGGGGCTCGATCCCAGGACCCTAGGATCATGACCTGAGCCGAAGGCAGACGCTTTAACCCACTGAGCCACCCAAGCACCCCATTTTAGTCGATTTCTTAGGATCTTCTGTATGCGTGATTATGTCGTGAGCACACAGAGATAGTTTCCCTTCTTCTTTCCCAGCCTGGAAGCCTTTTATTTCTTGATCACACTGGGTGGAACCACCAGCATGACATTGACTGGAAGTGGCAGGAGTCGACAGCCTGGTCTTGCTCTCCGGTCATTCCCAGAACAGCATGTCTCCACGTGGTCCTGTTCTTGAGAAACTCAATCTCCGTGCCATTAATACATGAAACCGAGGTTGACGCTCACGGGTGGGACAGCTTGGGGTGGGCTGGGATAGCAGGGAAGACTTCCTGACACAGGCGGGAGTTGGCTTGGCAGAGGGAAAAGGTCATCGTTGGGCAGGGTGGGCGCATGAACGTACAGAAAAATGGGCATGAGCGAGTCCCTGCGTATGGAGGAGCTGCGGGGCTGTTACAGGATGGGAGTTTGTCACACGGGTTCCGCTGCGGGGAGGCCCACACCCCACCCATCAGCACCCTTTGAAGTGCAGAGTTTCTCAGAGCAGGTCCACCGACCGACCCACAGTAGAATTGGGGGGGGGGCATCTGTCCCATAGATTCGGCCCCTTGCCCCAGACCCGCGTGCTGCATGGGAGGCCCGGGAGCCAGATCCCAGCAGATCTTTTCCAGAGAGCCTGGTGGATCCTGAAGGCATCTCCTCCCCAGCTTTCCCATCTCACTTGGGCCCGCCTCCCACATAGCAGATGATCTTCCCGCCCATGTGGTCGGTGAAGTCAAGGCCGCCGGCTGCTCCTGGGGCTCCCTCATCTTCTTGCTGGCCTCGACCGACCGGCCAGTGTCTCTTCTCAGTCCCTTGGGTCCTCATCCGCAGCCTTGTCCCCGTCCCTTCCCGCCTCCCAGCATTTGGCCGGGCAGGAACCTGGCAGCTGAGATTTTGAGCAGCCAGAGGAAGAGCTGGAGAGTGCTTCTAGCACATTCTCCCGGAGCTGGGCCTGTGTGCGGAGGGCAAGCCTGGGCTGCCTGGTGCTTCCCAGGCACAGGGCACTGCTGCAGGGGTGTGTGCAGACTCCCAGCAGACGGAGCTGCCAAGCACGCGGACGGAGTTGAGCATAAATGCGGGCATTTGAATGGGGTCTTCTGGACCCTCGCATGCATGTAGGGGAAGAACCGACGTGCCCAAATCGCTCCTGGAACCCCTCGGGGGACGCAGCACACATACAGGCTGAGAAGTCAATTCGGCAGGCTTCGTCGGTCTCCTGTCTTTTTTTTTTTTTTTTTTTTTTAAGATTTTATTTATTTATTTCACAGACAGAGATCACAAGCAGGCAGAGAGAGAAAGGGAAGCAGGCTCCCTGCTGAGCAGAGAGCCCGATGCTCTGGGGCTCGATCCCAGGACCCCGAGATCATGACTGAGTTGAAGGCAGAGGCTTAACCCACTGAGCCACCTAGGCATCCCGGTCTCCTGTCTTTTTGTCTTCTTCCCTCCCACGGGCAGGGGAGACCTTCCTGTTTTGGAAAGCCTGTGACCCTGCTGCCCCATCATCAGAGTCCCCTTCCGCTCAGCCCGGCTTCCCCAGAGGGCGCCACTTCCTCCAGCGCCCCCGTCCCCGGGCTGCAGCCCCCTCAGAGGGACTGCAAGTCTGCGGCCGCTGGTGCTCTCCTCAGCGCCACCTGTCCTGCTGTACGCCATGGGGCACAGGGCTGTTCCCCAGAGGCTGGCTTTTGGGTTCTTCCTTCCCTGGATGTCCGTCTCCCGTGTCCACTCCCAGTCTGTTTCCAGACCCTCGTTCCTAATTGCCTGACGTCCCCAAACATCGCAAACGCAACATCCAAACCAAGCCTCCGTCCCCGGCCCAACACCGCTGGCTCTCACTTTCCTGGCACCCGCCAACCGCGCATCCAGCTGCAGGAGCCTGCCCGGCGCACCTGGCCTGCTTCCGCCTGTCCCCAAAGCCACAAAATGGACCTTCCGTCCAGTCCAGCCTCTGTGTGAGCAGGACAAAGTCCCAAACACTTAAATGTTCACGCGGGACACAGCTGATGCCCAGGACCCCCTAGAAGGCCACTTTCCAGGGGCTCCCACTCTGCCTGGCAGCTTCTCGATGCCTCGAGAGCCTCTGCTCCCTCTTTCAGCATAAAATCCTAGAGCACATAGGGGTCCTCGGCCCGTAAATCGTGAGGTCCGTCTCTGACCTTCCTCCCGTGTTTCTCACGTATTGCTGAGCTCTGCTCGTGCCTGACTGAGGAGTTGTCCCCAAGCTCGCGCTCAGTAAATGTTTGATGTAAGTGAAAGAAGAGAAAGTTACCCTACGGATTTCCCCGTGCTTAGGGCCTAGGCTGGCCCAGGGTGGGTGTAGACACTCACTCAGAAAATATTTATCGGTTCGTTAACGATGGGACAACTGGATACCCAACGGAGGTGTCGGCTCTGGGCATGAGGGGAAGGTCAGGAGGGTGACCTTGGGCCCCGGACCGAGACGTGGTAAGGCACAAGCCAGGAGTGGGGGCGCCCCAGGATTGAGAGGAAGACCAGTAGGGATGTCTGAAGGGAAGAAGGGACGGACGACAGGGGTGGAAACGGTCCCGCTGTTGGTAGAGAGGGCCCCGCCCCCACATTCTGTACCGGTGGGAGGCCGGGCATCGCGACACCCGTCAAAGGCCTGGTCTTGGGTCCGTTGTCTGGAAAGCTCTTCCCAGGAAGTGGGCCATCCTGGTTAGCGGGTCAGGAAACCAGCTTGGAGCCGCAAAGCTGAACCCGGAGATCACGTCTGACCTCAAGGACTGTTGTCTTCCCCAGCACCTCCCACACTTCCGAGGAGGAGGCGGGTTCAGGTCTGAGATCAGACTTGAACCCGTCCGTGCTGATTTGAGGCACCAGCCGTGTCTGGTTAGGACGCTCAGGCCCGTCCTCCTTCTGTGTTAGGTGAGGAGCGCCCCGGAATTCACGACCGCGAGTCCCAGGTCCGCCTCCGTCCACCTTGGAAAGAGTAGAGTGGACGTAGGAAAGCGCGGCCCAACAGCCAAGCTCGAGGCCCCTGAGAGGCCGAGCCCTTCTTGGGGGGGGTTGGGGCCTGCAGGCAGACAGGAGAACCGGGTCCGGGCTCCCGGCCGCTCCCATCAGCTGTCCCCACAGTGATACTTTCTCCCTTTCCTGGGGCTTACTGTTCCATCAAACCTGCTCAAGGTGGTTCCGTCGTCGGCCTGTTTTTTCATGGGGTGACCTCAGCTGGAGCCAAATGCTTGCACAGGCAACTGTAGAACTCTGGGCCGGCCCAGCCCAGGCCCCCGGGATGCACAGCCAGGCAGCCCCTCCGCACCGTCTCCCTTTTCGTCCCCGGAGCAGGTGCGGGCCGTTTTCTGGCTGCCTCGAGCCGGGCCCAGGCAGGGTGCTGGACATGCCGCTGAGCAAGGAGGGTGCCATGCCTTTCTTCCAGGAGTTTCCACGCCAAGGAAAGACATGGCTTTGGTGCGCAATGATGTGCGCTCTGAAGGAACGGACGGGCGGGGAGTGGTCGTGTGGGCCCTCGGGTCCCCTTGCTGGGAAAGCAGGCGCAGTCAGTGTCTGGTGCGGAAGCCTCGGGCCGCCATCTCCGCTGTCCGGCCCGGCCGAGTTAGGTTCTGCTGCTCGCCGAGGAGGGGCCATCAGGCGTTCTTTGTTTTCCAGAAATCCTATCCTGGTTTCAGAAACAGGGAGAAAGCAGTTTCAGGTTCTGGGCTTTTAAAACGATCAGCCCAGAGATCTGGGCACTGCCCGGAGAGTGTGTTCTCGGGGGTGTCGCCCCCCCTGCTGGACCTGCAGGGAGCCGAGGGGCAGGCTGACCTCCTGGCCTGTCTCCAAAAGAAGGCCACGCCAGAGGGTGTGGAGGGCGTCCCCATAGCTGGGCTGGCCGCGTGCTCTCGGGCCAGCAAGCCAGGAGCCTCTTTGGTGGCTTTGTCTGAGCCCTTCCAGACTCTCCTCCTGGCACCGCCTGGCTCCAGAGAGTGGGGTCTGGAAGTACTCCAGCCCCTGGGACCTCTCCGTGGCCCTCTCTGTCACCTGCTGTCCCACACTGGGCATCAGGAGGACTGGGAAGAAGCCGGAAAGGGACAAGAGAGGAGGCTGCTGGGTTTGTGGCCTCCGGCTGGCTTCCCTCCTCCCTGCTTTTACAAAATCACAACAGTGGGCACCTGGTGGCCTCAGTCATTTGAGCATCTGCCTTCGGCTCTGGTCATGGTCCTGGGGTCCTGGGATCGAGCCCCGTATTGGGCTCCCTGTTCAGTGTGGAGTCTGCTTCTCCCTCTCCCACTCCCCCTGCTTGTGTTCCCTCTCTCGCTGTCTGTCAAATAAATAAAATCTTAAAAAAAAAATCGTAACGATGATTATCTTGTACTGCGCACACACACTCTGTGCCGGGCTCCGTCCCAAGCCCTTCACCATGGTCGCAGGTGTGTGCAGGGGACCCCAGCTCCGGAGGTGCACGCTCGGGCACCCCCGTCTGGCAGAGGCGGCCACAGCCTCCCAGAGTTTGCCGCTGCCTGTGTGATCATGGGCATGTCTGAAGGCCAATGGGGTTCCCACTGCTGTCGTCTCTCCTCTTCCTCTGACCTTGCCTGTAGAACACGAACCCTGCAACCCACCGAAACCACCGCTGGGTCTGGGTTCCCCCAAAGCCCCTTCGTCATATCCCTGTTCTCACTCTGACCAGATATGTCTCTCCCGCTCTGTTCTGAAGTCCCCACGCCTTGTTCTGTCTCCCTCCCCACAGGACCCTGCTGGAATCTTTGAGCTGGTGGAGGTGGTCGGCAATGGAACGTACGGACAGGTGTACAAGGTGAGCCTCTAATGGGGCCCTCGGGGCGGGGGGAGCAGGCCCTAGTTCTGGGGCCGTGGGAGGGGACGGAGGCTGGGAGAGGTAAGGAGCGTGAACGTGGTGGGAGAGAGAAGCCCAGCACGTGGGGTGTTTTGCTGGGCTGTGCATGGAGTCTCCATGAGTCCTGGGTTCAGCAGGAGGAGGTCTGGAGCCAGGCAGGGTGTGGGCAGGGGCCCGGGAGGGCAGTGGCAAGTGTGTGTGTGTCTGTGTGTGTGAGTGCGTGCGTGTGCGCATATGTGGGTACCTATGTGTATCTGTGAGCATGCATGTGTGCACATGTGTATCAGTGTAGGTGTGGGCACGCACTTGTGTATCTGTGGGTGTGTGGGTGTGTGCGTGCACATGTGTGTGTGGCTGTGCATGTGTGTCCGTCGGGGCTCACCTGGGAACTCTGAGCAGAGCTCAGGCCACAAGGGCAGTTCTGGCTTCTTCCCAGACCTCACCGAGGCCTAGCCTTGGCATTGGTGGAGCCCCAGGACCTGTCACAGAGGGGAAGTGGTTTTCTTGAGCTCTGGCTTTCTGCTCCGGGGGCCGTCCCTGTCCTCCACACAAAGTAGCAGTTCCGAGACCGTTGCCTGTCGCTTCAGCTTGGCCCACTCAGCCCAACCACAGGTCCCACTGGGAGGAGGAGGTGGCACATTAGATGTCCCAGGCGGATGCTGTCCCCAGAGCTGGAGCCTCTAGGGCACATGCCCGCCTTCTGCCTCTCCTGATGTGACGCTAGGCCTTTCCACCAGTCTCTGCATCGCAGGGGCATTTCCTGGGTCATCGGGACCACCCTGTGAGCTTTGGGGGAAAGGTGCACCTCCTCCCCCAGTCTCCCATTGCCAGCCTGGTTGTTGCCATGGAAATAGTAGCTGTGTTCTGCTGCTGCTCTGGGCTTGGGGTCTTGAATGACTGCTGAAGACAAGAATGATGGGAGGGGCTGACCGACCCTCCCCCAGCTCCCTGCTCTTTCCCAGGAAGCCTGGACTCCCCTGTCCCAGGCTGGGATGGCTCCTGGAAGAATGTCAGAGGGATGAGGGGGGAGGAGAGAGAATGGCAGGGACATATTCTAGAAGTTTCTTCCCATTAGCACTAGCGGTGGGGCATCGGCAGGCTGGTCCGCTTTCTGGATTTCCCCGAGTTCCCTCAAATCCCAGCTCTGTCTTCATTCTTTCCTGCCAATAATAATAAAAAGCCTTAGAAGGGGGCGATTCTGGGAAAGGTTCCTGAAAGCACGAGGCTGTGGGTCTGGCATAGAAGCTGCTAGAGAGGCGGAACCCCTCCCCCAACCCCCCCCAAGGCGGGGGAGGACCTCTCTCACCCCCTGCTCTTCAAACTGGGAGGCCCGGGACAGAGGTGACCCCCACGCGCCTCCCTGAGCTGTTTAGGGGGCAGAGCGGACCCGTCGTCTCGATCCAACTTCGCGCTTGGAGTCTGGGCCCTGTAGTTGTTCTGAGAGGCTTCTGCCTGCCCCTGTGACGCACCCATAGATGGAGTGTCTCGTCACCACGGGGACACTTTCTAAGACCGAAAACAGCCAGAAGGCACGGCCTGTCCCAGAATCACCGTTCCCAGACATAGACTCAGAGCCTCCGCGTCCGCCTCTCTGCCCCACAGGGTCGGCACGTCAAGACTGGGCAGCTGGCTGCCATCAAGGTCATGGACGTCACAGAGGTAGGGAGCAACGGGAGCGGGGGACAGTCAGGGACACCGAGGTGGGCGGGGGGGGGTTGCTCGGGCTCAGCCGTCCAGTCCTCCTAGGACGAGGAGGAGGAGATCAAACAGGAGATCAACATGCTGAAGAAGTACTCGCACCACCGCAACATCGCCACCTACTACGGGGCCTTCATCAAGAAGAGCCCGCCCGGGAATGACGACCAGCTGTGGGTGAGCCGGCCCTCTGCAGCCCTCCCTGCCTCCAGGCCCCCAGCCCTCCTTCCGTGCACACGGCCTCCCTGCCTCCCTACCCCACACGCTGTGGCCTCTTGCCAGGCCCTCCGGGGTCCTGGGGTTCTCTTGCATCCTCCCTGAGCAGGGCTGGGGCAGGAGGGGAGTGCGTCAGTCCTGCCTCCTTGCACAGCTCCGTGGGGAGCCACAGCCCCCAAAACTGTGTGGAGGCAGAGGTCGGACCCTCCTGGAGAGCACAAGCCCTTCTGGACGATTCCTCCATGGAGAGCTGTGGCTCCTTTGGGCCTCCCCCAGATTCTCTCCCGAGAGTCACTGCCCTCCTGGCCAGGCCCACCGTTGCCTGGCCTCGCCCTTCCTGCTCTGCAGCCCAGCGCCCGGGGAGTGTGCCGGGGACCGTGGCTGCGGGCTCAGGGCTCAGCGGGGGCTCCCCTCCCGCCAGCCACGGACAGGTGCTTCCCAAGCACTTGCCTGTGTACTCTGCACACGGGCGTGCGTCATGGTCCGTGTTCCCGAGGCGCTCATGCACGGACTGCCTGGAGCAGGGGCAGTGATTCTGCCCGCTGGGTGGTGGGTGGGCGACCCCAGGACCGGAGGCTAGGCCCTACCCGGGGCGCCCCCTGCTGGATGCACTGCATCCCCACCCCACCCCCACCCCGGGCTTGTGGGGGGCAGGGGCCCAGATGTGGGGCCGCAGATTCCCATCGCCACATTTGCGCGTGTACACGTCCCGGCCGGCCTTTTTCCGCATGGGATGTGTGGGGGAACACGGCCACGGGCCTCCCGATCCCCAGGGTGCTGGCGGCCGGGCCTCCGCGGCCTGTGCAGGGGTCTCCCCAGGACCCCTCCTGCAGCTCACTGGCCCACCCTGCCTGCCACTTCCTCTCCAGCAGGCCTGGAGAACCGTTCTTAGTCCCCGCCGTGCCTCTGGGTCTGGCGCTGGCCGCGAAGGCTGGGCAGCCGGTGTCTGGGGCTCTGTGGACCCTATAGTCTGTGACGGCTACTCACGGCGGCCGCTGGGCCCCGAAACAGTCACGGGCAGTGCGCACATGAATGGGGACGGGAGTGTCACTGGGTCCCCAGAAGCCTTGACTTAGGACATTCCAACTCCAATTTTATAGGATTCTTAGTTTGATTTTTTCCAACCGTTTAGAAATGTGAAAACCAGGCTTAGCTCGCAGGCCAAAGTCTGCCAGCCCGCGCTCCGAGGCCACCCTTACGATTTTGGGCTGCGGTCCCTGTGGGGCCCAGACGAAAGCCTGGGGCTGTCCCCGAGGAAAACGCGCACGGGCACTTCCTTCTGTCTAGTTTTCAGGGTTCCTCGGGCTCCCCCTTGGGGCCCAGACCGCCTCCCTTAGCCCCTCATGCACGGCCTTCTTGTCTCCCCGGCTCACCCCACTTGTGGCCCCGAGGCCTCTGGCCCTCCTGCAGGGGCTGGGGCGGGGGCAAGGAGGCCCTGCCCGACAGATGCTCTTCCCCGGCCCCGGGCTGCAGCTGGTGATGGAGTTCTGCGGCGCGGGCTCGGTGACGGACCTGGTGAAGAACACGAAAGGGAACGCCCTGAAGGAGGACTGCATCGCTTACATCTGCCGGGAGATCCTGCGGGTGAGCGCCTGAGGCCCCGGCCGGTCGGGACAGGGACACCTAGCCGGCCCTGCAGAACCCTCCGGCGGCAGGGGCACAGCTGCCCGTCACTGTCCCTGCCACCCTGCAGCTGTCGGGCCTTCTCCAGGGGCCGCTCCCCTGAGGACAGTCCCGCGTCGCGTGGGGGCCGCCCCTTCAGCCCAGCCCCCTGTGCCCCTCTCCTCTGGGCGGCCGTACCCTCCAGCGCCGGGGTTGAGCTCCCCTCCCCCCCACCCCAGGGTCTGGCCCACCTCCACGCTCACAAGGTGATCCATCGGGACATCAAGGGGCAGAATGTGCTGCTGACGGAGAATGCCGAGGTCAAGCTAGGTACGCAGTTCCTTCGTGGCGGCGGGCGGGGCGCTCTGACCTCCAGGACAGAGAGCAGGCTGCGCATCTTGCTCTGGGCCTGTCACATCTCCCCCGTGAGGCCCTTCCCCCTGCTGGGAATCAGTGCAGAAGTGCCCCCCGCCCCCCCACCTCTGCGTCCCAGGTGCTGTGCAGGTCCCTCGGGGGAGATGGGATGCCTTGGCCCCTCCTGCCTGGCCCTTGGCCCTTTCACACCAGTTGTCCCCCCAAACACAGGGACATTAGGTCAGGCTCCTCAGGATGTAGACGGGGTGGCGGAGGTGTCCGGGAACGTCTGGGTAGGCAAGGGCTCCCGCTGCCTCTGGGGCACGCACCTGCCAGCGCCAAGACCCCCAGGACGACCCCCCCGTGTCTTCCCAGTGGATTTCGGGGTGAGTGCCCAGCTGGACCGCACTGTGGGCAGGCGGAACACTTTCATCGGGACCCCCTACTGGATGGCCCCAGAGGTCATCGCCTGTGACGAGAACCCCGATGCCACCTACGATTACCGGGTATGGAGCAGGGGGCAGGCTACACGGAGGCAGCCAACGGTGGGACGGTGATGGGGTGGTGGGTAGACGGAAGGCGGGGGCAGGGGCTCGGACGGCCCGGGTGACACGGTGAAGGTGCGGTGCTGTGCCTGTGGTGAGGGATGGGGTCAGCTGGATCCCAGGAAGTGGTCCTGAAAAGGCCAGGATGGTGGGCACAGAGGGCCGTCAGGAACATGCTCCCATCCCTCCTTCCCTCTGCAGAGTGACATTTGGTCTCTAGGAATCACAGCCATCGAGATGGCAGAGGGGGCCCCCCGTAAGTGTGGACCTGGGAGTGGAGGAGCCCTAAAGGGACTGTGGGGGGGGTCACGGAGGTTGTGGTGGGAGGGACTGCTTGGGGCTCTGTGCAGGGCTGCGAAAGGGACTCATGGTGTGTCCCCCCCCATGTGCCAGCTCTGTGTGACATGCACCCCATGCGAGCCCTCTTCCTCATCCCACGGAACCCACCCCCCAGACTCAAGTCCAAGAAATGGTAGGTCCCTGGACCAGCGCCCCCCCCCCCCCCCCCCCCCCCCCCCCCCCCCCCCCCGCCTTCACCCCTGTGCCCAGTGAGGGTCTGCACCACAGAGGGCTGGGGGCCGGACCAGGCTTGGGATGTGGAGAAGACCTGAGGGAAACCGAGATGGCTTTTGGACGGAGGATCCCTCTCTCTGGCCTGTGACCGCCCCCCGCTTCCAGGGGGGCCCCTCCCAGCGTGAGCCCCCTTACCTTCCAGGTCTAAGAAGTTCACCGACTTCATCGACACGTGTCTTATCAAGACGTACCTGAGCCGCCCGCCCACGGAGCAGCTGCTCAAGTTCCCCTTCATCCGCGACCAGCCCACTGAGCGCCAGGTCCGCATCCAGCTCAAGGACCACATAGACCGCTCGCGGAAGAAGCGAGGCGAGAAGGGTAGGTCGGCCGGTCCCGCCTTCCCCCCTGGAGCCCAGTCCTGCCGCTCCCGGGAGCCCTGCGCACCCCCTCGCGGCCGGTGCTGCTCACCCCTGCGGAAGGTTCCTTAGCCCGGGGTGGGGTCTGGGGCGCCAGGCCAAGGAACAGCAGTGGCCTCCCCATGCAGAGGAGACGGAGTACGAGTACAGCGGCAGCGAGGAGGAGGACGACAGCCACGGAGAGGAGGGCGAGCCCAGGTGGGCCCCAGCCCCGGCTGAAGGGGGGCAGCCGTACTTGCGGGCACGGGGGGGGGCCCGGTCTAGGGTCGGGGGCAGAGAACCCGGCCCGGGTGTCGGAGGAGCGGAGGGACTGAGAGAGGGGGGCGAGGGTTGTGGGGGTGGGGGTGGCGGCGGTGTTCCCCCAACCCCCCACCCAGTGCATGCCCTGACCCCTCCGCCCCCCAGCTCCATCATGAACGTGCCCGGGGAGTCCACGCTGCGCCGGGAGTTCCTGCGGCTGCAGCAGGAGAACAAGAGCAACTCAGAGGCCGTGAAGCAGCAGCTGCAGCAGCAGCAGCTCCAGCAGCAGCGGGACCCAGAGGCACACATCCAACACCTGCTGCACCAGCGCCAGCGCCGCATCGAGGAGCAGAAGGAGGAGCGGCGGCGCGTGGAGGAGGTGCGGTGGCGTGGGGGGGGGTGTGCCCTGCCGTCCTGCTGTCCCAGAGGGGTGGGGGAGGCCCCCGCCCCACAGGGGGCGCCTTCCGCAGGGACAGGCCTGTCCCCGCTGTCCCCGCGCGCCCTCCAGTGCCCTGGGCTGCTGCCGCAGCAGCTGTCGGGTCTGATCCGGAAATCCATTCCCGAGATTCTCCTTTGTTTTCGGTGGTTTGGCTTAGATTTGCTAGAAAATACTTATTGGGGTGGGTGGGAGAAAGACCTCTGAGTTAATAGAGGGGCGCATTTTTTTTTAAGATTTTATTTATTTATTTGACAGAGATCACAAGTAGGCAGAGAGGCAGGCAGAGAGAGAGGAGGAAGCAGATCCCTGCTGAGCAGAAGCCCGATGTGGGGCTCGATCCCAGGACCCTGGGATCATGACCTGAGCCGAAGGCAGAGGCCTAACCCACTGAGCCACCCAGGCGACCCAGAGGGACGCATTTTTTAAAAAAAATTTTTTAAGATTTCTTTTTAAGATTTTATTTATTTATTTGACAGAGATCACATGTAGGCAGAGAGGCAGGCAGAGAGAGAGAGGAGGAAGCAGGCTCCCCGCTGAGCAGAAGCCCGATGTGGGGCTCGATCCCAGGACCCTGAGATCATGACCTGAGCCGAAGGCAGAGGCTTTAACCCACTGAGCCCCCCGGGCGCCCCCTAGAGAGGCGCATTTAAGCGGCTGCGCATTTTAGATCGGTTTAGAAAGAGGGCATCCGTATGCACGCGTGCTCAGATGCCTTTATTCTGCGGAGGGACGGGCTGAGGAGGACGGCGTAAACGCGGCCTCAGCGTCGGCATTTCTGTCCAAACGGTGATGTGACCGCCAAGTTCGCGGAGAACCAGACTTAAGAAAACCGTCTAAGTCGCGGGCGATACCCGTCGGCTGCCCCCCAAAACCTCCCCTGAGCAAAGGACCGGCAGGAGCCGGCCCCAGGGTGAGGGGCGCACGTTCACGGCAGCAGCCGCACAGGCTGGGGCCAGGCAGGGCACAGGGAGCTCCCGGGCTGGAGGGACCCTTTGGGAGGCCTCCTCTCTAGTGTGGACACACGGGCCACCCCTGCGGCCGGCCTGGACCAGGCGCTTCTGCGCGGGCACCTGCCGCCCCCTTGTGGCCAGAGGCTGTCCCTGCGGCCCACTCCGTGCTGCTGGCGGCCAGGCGGGTGAGGGGCTGGGGGGCTGGGCGTCTAACTCCCGGGCACTTGGCTGCCCTTGCGGCTGGCTTCGTGCACGAGTGGACAGAGAAAGCGTCATCCACGGTGGCCCCCAGGGGCGGCAGGCGCCAGAAGCGGGCTGGGTGTCCAGCGCGGGCCTGAAGGGTGCCTCTTCCTGCCCACAGCAACAGCGGCGGGAACGGGAGCAGCGGAAGCTGCAGGAGAAGGAGCAGCAGCGGCTGGAGGACATGCAGGCCCTGCGGCGGGAGGAGGAACGGCGGCAGGCCGAGCGCGAGCAGGTACAGCGCCCCCAGCGCACACCGGACTCACCCCTTCCCTGCCCGCCTCCCCTCTGCTCCTGCCGCCTGCCTCCCCTGCACCTTGATACCCTGCCCTGTCTTTCCCGTCCCCTAGATTCCTGTCTTTTCCAGCTTCACTCTCTCTCTGTTTTCTCCCACCCTTCAACCCCCACCCTGGCTCCTGCCCTCCTCCTGTCTCTGCGCCTTCATTCCCCATCTCTGTGCCCCGTCCTCGACGCCTCACCCCTGCGCCTGCCCTCTGCCCCTCACGGGCCCTCCACCCCGGCTTCCTCCTCATCGCCCGCCCTCATGGGGCTCATGCCCCCCCATCTGTCTCTCTCCGACGCTGCCTGCTCTCCTCATCCTCACCCCACCGATCCTGTCCTCCGACGACGCCGTCCCCCGCCTTTCCCCCTGCCCTTTGCTCCCCACCGCCCCCCCCCAGGAGTATATCCGTCACAGGCTAGAGGAGGAGCAGCGACAGCTCGAGATCCTCCAGCAACAGCTGCTCCAGGAACAGGCCCTGCTGCTGGTAACGGGGTCCCCGGCTTCCTCTGGGAAGCGGCGGCTTTGGAGCCTCTGTGCCAGAGTGGGATGGGGACACCACAGGGCAGGGGGTCCGGCCTGGCGCTGGGGGAAGACCCCGCGTCTCGGTTGGCCGGAGAGAGGGCCTGCCTGCCTCGGCCCGGGCCACGCGGCTGAGCCGCTCTCCCTCCCCTCGGGCCCAGGAGTACAAGCGGAAGCAGCTGGAGGAGCAGCGGCAGTCGGAGCGGCTCCAGCGGCAGCTGCAGCAGGAGCACGCCTACCTCAAGTCCCTCCAGCAGCAGCAGCAGCAGGGCTTGCCCGCGGACAGGAAGCCGCTCTACCACTACGGCCGCGGTGTCGCTGCCGCCGACAAGCCGGCCTGGGCCCGGGAGGTACGGGCCATGGCGCCCTGGCGGGTCCGGGAATGGGGAGCTTGGCACCGGGTGCGGGACGGGGACGGAGGGCCTGTGCTCCGAGGACGGGGAAGCGAAGCCAGCACCCCTCGGGCCTCCTTTCATGCTGCAGGTGGAGGAGAGAACGAGGATGAACAAGCAGCAGAACTCCCCCTTGGCCAAGACCAAGCCCGGCAGCACGGGGCCCGAGCCCCCCCTCCCCCAGGCCACCCCTGGGCCCCCGGGCCCTCTTTCCCAAACCCCTCCTATGCAGAGGCCGGTGGAGCCCCAGGAGGGACCGCACAAGGTGAGCCTCTCCCTAACATGTGTTCATGCGCAGATACGGGTGCCTCCCTCTGCACGGCCGTGGCACAGCCGGGCACCCACATGTGCACACACGCATGTGCACATACAAACAGGCACGTGTGCACATACAAGCACATGCATGCACACACATGAACACTCAGCCAGGGGTCATAGATCTCGTGGTACAAGGGCAAAGACAGCCACCTGTCTGCCTCTGCGTGAGTCTGGCTCTGTCCCCTGTTCTTGGGCTTCCACAGCCCCTCTCCTCCAGTGGACACTTGGAAGCCAGAGGCTCTCCTCACAGCTTCCTCCCAGCCCAGACCCCCGCTCCCGGGTGGGGATGTGCCACAGAGCGGGCAGCCCACCCTCCCTGGTCTTTCCCTGCAGAGCCTGGTGGCGCACCGGGTCCCACTGAAGCCATATGCAGCGCCTGTACCCCGATCCCAGTCCCTGCAGGACCAGCCCACCCGAAACCTGGCTGCCTTCCCAGCCGCCCACGAGCCCGACCCCGCCGTCCCCACACCCAGCACCACGCCCAGCGCCCGAGGAGCCGTCATCCGCCAGAACTCAGATCCCACCTCCGAAGGGCCTGGCCCCAGCCCGAGCCCCCCAGCCTGGGTCCGGCCGGATCCTGAGGCCCCACCCAAGGTAAGGGCTGTGCCACAGGACCAGGAAAGAGGAGAAACGGGAAGGAAAAGTAGGAACTGTGGGAAGCAGGCCCGGTGGAAACAGGGTTCAGGGCTGGAAGGGAAGAGAAGGGCCAGGCGCCCACCCTGGGCCCTGCCCCGCCAGCCTCCAGGCCAGAGGGCAGGCTGCCTGCTCTGGGACCATGTCCCTGCTCCCAGGGCTGAGTGAGGGACCCGAAGCGCACCCACGGCATTTGGGAAGCCGCAGGGGCGGACTTGCGGGGCTGGAGTCCCAGCTTCACGACTGTGGAAGATCTGTGAGCGTCCCTGACATCTGCTGGCGGGTCCGCGAAAGCCGGGGAGAACACCGGCCGAGTTGAGGATGCACCGCACTGACCGCACCCAAACCCGGTCCCCCTCAGGTGCCTCAGAGGACCTCCTCCATCGCCGCTGCCCTCAACACCAGTGGGGCCGGAGGGGCCCGGCCTGCTCAGGCTGTCCGCGCCAGGTAGCCCCCCCCGGCGGTGGGGAATGCATGGTGGCCCTGGGGCGGGGGGCTGGGGGGGCACAGGGGAGGTTGTCAGGTCACCCGCTCAGGGGTGGGCCAGCCCCACCCCAGTCACCTCAGCGCCCCCTGCCCCGCCCCCCGGGCACCCCTGTGCTCCCTCCACAGACCTCGCAGCAACTCCGCCTGGCAAATCTATCTGCAAAGGCGGGCAGAGCGGGGCACCCCCAAGCCTCCAGGGCCCCCCGCTCAGCCCCCTGGCCCGCCCAACGCCTGTAGGTAATGGAGTTGCCCCCCCGCCCAAGTCTCACCCTCACTGCGGCCATCGGCTGCCCCCTGGTGGTGGCTCTCTGCATTGCAGCGCTACGCTGGAGTCGGGGGTGTGGCTCCCTGACCGGCCTCTGCCCTCCCACAGCAACCCCGACCTCAGGAGGAGCGACCCTGGCTGGGAGCGCCCAGAAGGTGCCCTCCCGTCTCATGGGCACCTCCCGCAAGCCGGCTCGCTGGAGCGGAACCGCGTGGGAGGTATGGCCGGCCCGGCTCTGGGGCCCACCCAGACACTGTGGGGGGACCCTGCCTCAGGCCCGGTTGGCTGTGGGTCAGTGAGGGCGAGCAGGGGTCTGTGACCTCCCTTCTCCTGCCCTGCCCTATGCAGCCTCCTCCAAACTGGACAGCTCCCCCGTGCTCTCCCCCGGAAACAAAGCCAAGCCCGAGGACCACCGCTCCCGGCCAGGCCGGCCCGCAGTAAGTCCTGGGCAGCAGCCGCAGCCCCGCCTGCTCGCGTTGGGGGTGGGGTGGGGCTTGGGGCTTCAGGGCCCCCAGGAGCCCCGGGCTGGGCCCTCTGCGACCTGGTGCCAAGGGGCTATGGGCCGCGCTTCTCGGCTACTGATCTCTCTCCACCTCTCTCCGCTCCTCCCGCTGCCCTGCGGCCCCTGCGGCCCCTCCCAGAGCTATAAGCGCGCCATCGGTGAGGTCAGTGATGAGGCCCGCTTGGGAGCCCCCGTGCCTGCCCCTTCTCCTCTGGCTTTCTTCGTACCTGACCCCACCCTCCCCACCCCCCCTCCTTACGGGTCCCCCCTCCCCCCACCCCTGCAGGATTTTGTGCTGTTGAAAGAGCGAGCCCTGGACGAGGCCCCGCGGCCTCCCAAGAAGGCCATGGACTACTCGTCCTCCAGTGAGGAGGTGGAAAGCAGCGAAGATGAGGAGGAAAGCAACGGCGAGCCCTCTGAGGGGAGCAGAGATACCCCCGGGGCCCGGTATGGGGGCACCCTGGGGGAAGGCAGGCTCCCTTTCTCCTAGATTGGAGGACCCTGGCTTTTCCAGTCTCTGGAGAAGGGGATCTGGGCTGGTGGGATCTGGAGACCCACCTGTCTCCCACTGCTGTGTCAGCTGAGGGCGGGCCTCCCCCAGGTGCTAGAACCCCCCACTCCCACGGGGCAGTGTCCACTGGAGGGGAGAGCGCTGGCCCTCCATCCCTGGCAGGCTCCCCGCGGCGGGCTGGACCTGGGGGCTGACGGCCATCCTGTCTCCCACGGCAGTGACGGAGACACCGACAGCGTCAGCACCATGGTGGTCCACGACGTGGAGGAGATGGCCGGGACCCAGACCCCCTATGGGGGCGGCACCATGGTGGTCCAGCGCGTGAGTGGCCCCCCTTCTTCCCCACGCCTGCAGTGCCCCCCCGCCTCTGGCCCGGCACTGGCTCCCTTCCCTCTGTTCCTCAGACCCCCGAGGAGGAGCGCGGCCTGCTGCACGCGGACAGTAACGGCTACACCAACCTTCCTGACGTTGTCCAGCCCAGCCACTCGCCCACGGAGAGTGGCAAAGGCCAAAGTCCCCCCTCGAAGGACGGAGGCAGCGACGTAAGTGGGCACATGCAGCCCTGGGCATGGAGCCGTGGGCGGGGGGTGCGGGGTCCGGGTCTGGAGCGTTTGCCTGACCGCTGCCCCACCCCCACAGTACCAGTCTCGTGGGCTGGTAAAGGCCCCTGGCAAGAGCTCATTCACCATGTTTGTGGACCTAGGGGTCTACCAGCCCGGAGGCAGTGGGGACACCATCCCCATCACAGGTGAGGACGGGAGGAGGTGTGGCTCGAGGCCAGTGGGAGGGCACAGGCTGGCCCCTGGTGGTGTGGCTTTCCGGAGCTGCCGGGCCTGCACTTGGGCCTGAGCGCCTGCCGGGGACAGAGGTAGCCGGGGCGCCTGAGGGACAGGATGGGGATTTTGCTGGGCCTTCCGCCCACTTTCCACTCCTCCCTGCACCTTCTCCTTTCTCCACCCTTCCCCTGTCCTGCTGAGTATGCAGAGGAGCCCCCCACCACCAAATGCGGGGGTGGGGTGGGGAGGGCTGGGGGGAGGGGGCTGCAGCCCTCCTCCCCCTTCTCTTCTCTTTCCGGCAGCCCTGGTAGGGGGAGAGGGTGGCCGGCTGGATCAGCTCCAGTATGACGTCCGGAAAGGATCAGTGGTCAACGTGAACCCCACCAACACCCGCGCTCACAGCGAGACCCCCGAGATTCGGAAGTACAAAAAGCGGTTCAATTCAGAGATCCTCTGTGCAGCCCTTTGGGGTGGGCCAGGGCGGGGGGGGGGGGAGAGCGGGGGCGGTGCGCCCCTGTGCTCTCGGCCTGGGAGGGCGGGCTGCGGGTGACCCGCTCGCCGGCTCCCACCGCAGGCGTCAACCTGCTGGTGGGCACAGAGAACGGCCTGATGCTGCTGGACCGCAGCGGCCAGGGCAAGGTGTACGGGCTCATCGGGCGGCGGCGCTTCCAGCAAATGGACGTGCTGGAAGGTCTCAACCTGCTCATCACCATCTCAGGTGCGCGGGGCGCGGCGCTCATGGGGCCCGGCGCGGGGACCCCTGCGCTGTCCCACCTGCAGCCTGGGAGGAGGCGGGGACTCCCCTGATGCCGCCGTGGGGTGCAGCCGACCGCTGGCGGAGGGGGCGGGAGGCCGGCGCTGGACGGCCGGTGAGGGCCTGTGTGTCTGCCCTCAGGGAAAAGGAACAAACTGCGGGTTTATTACCTGTCTTGGCTGCGGAACAAGATTCTGCACAACGACCCGGACGTGGAGAAGAAGCAGGGCTGGACCACCGTGGGGGACATGGAGGGCTGTGGGCACTACCGCGTGGGTGAGGAGGTCACCGCGGGGCGGCCCCGGGGGCCTGGGCAGCATGGCCGGGCGACGGGGCCAGGCGCTCAGTGACAGGCCTGTGGGACCCAACCCTCCCCCGCCCTGCCCGCAGTGAAATACGAGCGCATTAAGTTCCTGGTCATCGCCCTGAAGAGCTCCGTGGAAGTGTACGCCTGGGCCCCCAAGCCCTACCACAAGTTCATGGCCTTCAAGGTAGCCCCGCCGCAGCCCCCCACCCGCCCAGCCCGGCCGCAGCGGCCGGGCTGCGGCTCCTGAGCCCCTCTCCCGTCCACAGTCCTTCGCCGACCTCCCTCACCGCCCTCTGCTGGTCGACCTGACCGTGGAAGAGGGTCAGCGACTCAAGGTCATCTACGGCTCCAGCGCCGGCTTCCACGCAGTGGACGTGGACTCGGGGAACAGCTATGACATCTACATCCCGGTGCACGTAAGCTAGGCGGGGCTTGGTAAGCTGGGCGGGGCTTGGCGCGGGCGGGGCAGTGAGGGGGCGTGGCCTGCAGCACGCCCTCTCGCCCCCAGATCCAGAGCCAGATCACGCCCCATGCCATCATCTTCCTCCCCGACACCGACGGCATGGAGATGCTGCTCTGCTACGAGGACGAGGGCGTTTATGTGAACACCTATGGGCGGATCATTAAGGACGTGGTGCTGCAGTGGGGAGAGATGCCCACCTCCGTGGGTGAGCAAGGCGCCCGCCCCAGGGCTGCCCCCTGGGCCCCCAGCCACCGCTGCAGCCCACTCACTGGCCCTCCTGCCCTTCTCCCCCAGCCTACATCTGCTCCAACCAGATCATGGGCTGGGGTGAGAAAGCCATTGAGATCCGCTCGGTGGAGACGGGCCACCTGGACGGCGTCTTCATGCACAAACGGGCCCAGAGGCTCAAGTTCCTGTGCGAGCGGAACGACAAGGTGGGAGCCCCTGGTCCTGCCCCTGCTGGCGGACTCGGTGCGGGGCGGGGGTGGGGGGTCGCCGTGGGGTCTTCTGGGGGCACAGCCTGCATCACAGCCTCCTTCCCTCTCTCCCACCATCACGCGGGCTGCCCTCTCCCCAAGCAGCTCTGCCTCTGGGGAGGGGGGCTGGCGCGCTAAGACTAAATTCTGCAGTTTCCAGCTCTCCCCCTCTCGCTGCGGCTCACAGTTAGTCCCAACCACCCCCTGGCCCCCATCCCTCCTGACCTCTCCTACCGCAGGTGTTCTTCGCCTCCGTCCGCTCCGGGGGCAGCAGCCAGGTTTACTTCATGACGCTGAACCGGAACTGCATCATGAACTGGTGACGGGACAGCCGCCCCCGCAGCCGGACCCCCCAGGCCGCCCTCCTTTCCCCTCCCTGGGCTTTTGCTTTTGACTGGTTTGATTCACTGGAGCCTGCTGGGAACGTGACCTCTGACCCCTGACGCTTTTGTGATCACGTGACCATCCTGTTTCTCCCCCCCCCCCCCCCCCCGCCTCAGTTCATTCTCTCCCCAAAACTGTGCCTGTCCCAATTCCGGGGAGAGGCACGGCTTCCCCTTACCAGGAATCCAGAGGGCCGAGCCCCACCCCCCTTTTCTCCACTTCCGAGGAGAGTGCTCGGGGCGGGCACCCGTACCCCACTGCTGCTGACCGGGCAGGGCCCTGGGCCCCTTCATTTGCACGTCAGGGGAGCCGGCTCCCCCCTTGAATGTACCAGACCCTGGGGGGGGGTCACTGGGCCCTAGGTTTCAGGGGGGTCGCCCGCCACTCCGGGGGCAGGGACCATTTCCTCATTTTCTGAAAGCACTTTAATGATTCCCCTCCCCCCAAACCCCAGGGAATGGAGGGGGGACCCCGCCAGCCAAAACATTTCCCCCTTTCCAACCCCTTTTCTTTCTAGCCTCTGTCCTTCCCTGGTGGAGGGAGGGAGTGGGGAGCTCTCGCTCCCCCCTGCACCCCCTTGCTTGCCTCTGTATATAGTGTGAGCAGCAAGTAGCCCTGCCCCGTCCCCCTCAATGTAGTGGCCTTGGATATTCCGTTTGTTAATAAAGACAATTCAACCAGCTCCTACCATCCAGGGCCCCTGTCTTCTCTCCCAGTCCCGGAAACCAGCCCGGCTAAGCCAGCAGGCCTGGGACGAGGGGGCGGCCCAGGGGGCCTTAGCTCTATGGCCTTTGGGACATGTGAGCCCTGTGCGCTCCCCGGAGGTGGCACACGGCTTCCAGGTTCCAGCCGCCTCCAGGGCCGTCCTGCCGTTTTCTGCCGATAAAGGCAGCAGCTCCCAGGGCTGGAGAGAGGGTCACCAGGGCTGGAGAGAGGGTCACGAGGGCTAGGCTCTGAGAAACACTGGGGGGGCGACAAGGCTGGATGCAGGAGTGGCGAGTGGTTTCCGGAGGACCGTGCTCTGCCCCCGACCCCGGCGGGGCAGACCTCCACAGGTGCGCGCACTCAGCCACACGAGCCCGGGCACAGCCCGGGCACAGCCGGGGAAGTTGGCACAGCGCCGATTTATTGCGGCAGCGAGCACAGGACCGCACCGCAGCGGGTCTTTCAAAATCGGTTTCCTCCAGAAGCGAGTGTGGGGGTCGCAGTCTACATGCACGGCGGGTAGGGCAGATCGGGCACTCGGTTCAAGTAGCCCCCGAGGAAGATGAGGCTGGACCCCACGCCGAAGAGCACCAGGGCGGCCCAGAAGCAGACGTTGTCCAGGGCCTTCCCCATGCGCACCCAGTCGGACACCTCCTGGGGAGGGGCGGACACGAGCTGCCTCTCCCGCGGCGCCAGGGACTGGGGGCCTCCAGGCCATCCCACCCCGGGGCCTGTCCCACCTCGCCGGAGGCCTCCTGGTCCCGCGTGCTCTCGGCCACGAAGTTCACGGCGTCCACGCAACAGCGGACCTCGGGGGCGGCGGCGCCCAGGCTCTGGCAGAGGGCAGCTGGTGGGGCGTCCGGGAGGGAGGGGAGGGTAGGGTCAGCGGGGAGCCCGCCCCGCCACACGCGCCTGCCAGCGCGCTCCCCTCCGCTCACCGGTCCAGACCCCGTGCCGGTGCCTCTGCCCCTCAAACACGAGCTCGCTCCGCGGCTTTTTCAGTATCAGCTCCTCCGCCCGGAGCAGCAGGCCCACGGACGAAGCGCGCCTGGGCGGTGAGGTGGCCCGTGGAGCCTCGGGGGGGCGCGCCCGAACCCAGGAGGCGCGGCAGGAGCTCCAGCAGGACCTGGCGGAGGGGCGGGGTGAACTCGAGGTCCCGCCCACCGGGCCGCCGGCCCCGCCCACCCGGGCCTCGCCCCCGCCCACCCGGCGCTTACGTGGCGCAGCCGAGGGGACATGGTGTGCGTAGTGGGCGTCCGCAGGGACACGTTGAGCACGATGACGCAGTTCATGACGATGACCGTGGCAACCACCATGACGAAGATGAGGTACCTACAAAGGCCGCCGCGCTTGACCTCACAAACGACCCTCCCGGCACGCGAGGCTGCTCCTCCCCGGCGGGCCCAGACGGCGCGCGCGCGGCCCCGATGCCCCCCTTTCCGCCGGCGGCCATGGAGGGGACCCCCAGCTCGCTGGAAACCCTGCTGTGGGTCTACCACTTCCACAGCTCCACGGAGGTGAGGCTCCGCCGGCGGCCCCACCTGGGGCGGGCGTCCCCGGGAGCTCCGCCCGGTGACCCGCCGGCGCCGCCGCCCCCGCTCCTTGCCCAGGTGGCCCTGCAGCCCCCGCTCCTGTCCTCCCTGGAACTCGCCGTGGCCGCAGCCCACGAGTATCTGGAGCAGAGTTTCCGGGAGCTCGAGTCCCTCCAGCCGCGGGAGCCGCAGGGGCCGCCCGCCCCGAAGCCCACCCTGGGGCTGGTGCTGAGAGAGGCTGCGGCCAGCGTCGTGAGCTTCGGCGCCACCTTGTTCGAGGTGGGGCGCGGAGGCTGCCGAGGGGCGGGGAGGCGGCGGGGAAGGGGCGGGAAGCGGCGGGAAGCGGCGGCAGAGGCCCCTGCGCCCCCGCCAACTCCCGCACCCCCACCGCAGATCTCAGCCCTGTGGCTGCAGCAGGAGGTGCGGCGACTGGACGGCGATGCCGGCAGCCCGAGCCCGGGCCCGGCCCCAGGCGCCGGGGACCCGGGCGGAGCGCTGGCCCGGGTAGCCCAGGCGGCGGGGCAGGGGGCTCGGCGAGCGGGGGCTGCGGCGGGCGCGGGGGCCCGCCTGGCGCTGCAGGGGGCGTGGCTGTGCCTGTGCGGGCAGGGCCTGCAGGGCTCCGCCTCCCTCCTGCCGCCGTGGGGGCGCCCGCTGGGCCTCGGGGCGGCCGGGGGACGGGTAAGTTCAGGACGGGGAGGGAGGGGGGAGGAGCCGAGGGCGGCAGGGCTGGCGTGGGGCACTGAGTTGGCCCGCCCCCAGCAGAGATACTCAGGGGACCTCAAGGTGGCGTCCAGCAGCAGCGCGGAGGACGGGGGACCCGAGAACCCGCCGCCGCCCCAGCCCCGCCCCACGCTCGAATAAAGCCCAGGCGGGCCGGGACGGCCGAGCGGCTCCCCGTGTCTCTTGGCCGTAGCCCCGCCCCAGGCTCGCCTGGCCCCGCCCCGCGGCTCCGCCCGCACACGTGGGTCCCGCGCCGCGCCGCCACCTGCCCAGCATCGGGACGCCCAGCGACGTCTCGGGGATCTTCTGCGCGATCAGGAACAGGAAGACGGTCTGGGCCAGCAGGACGTTGATGGACACCGTGCACTTCTGGCCGCCGGCTGGAGGGAGCGCCCGGTGAGGCAGGCCCCGCCGCCAGCCGCGGGCCCGGGGTCTGGCCCCCGCCGCCCCTTACCCTGCGCCGGCAGGAAGTAGGCGAGCAGCACCAGGCCCGATATGAGCACGCAGGGCACGATGATGTTGATGACGTAGAAGAGCGGCTTCCGGCGGATGATGAGCGTGTAGATGACGTCGACCACCCCCGGGCCACCCGCGGAGGCGCTGTTGGGGCGGCGGATCAGCCCGGGGCAGAAGTCGATGGCCCACTCGCCGTTCTCTGCGGTGGGGGCAGGGGCGCGGTCAGCCGGCGCGGGCCGCACACCTGGCCGTGACACCTGGGGCTGCGGGCGGTGGGGAGGTGTGGCCGGCCCGCCCCGACTGGTGGGGTCTCGGGTGATCTGGGCCGTCGGGGCGAAGGCGGTTCCAGCGGAAGGGGGCGGTCCCGCGCCACCGTGGACAGTGCTTTCGGTGGAGGGGCAAGGTTAAGATCAGCTGCCCGGCCTCCATGGCCTGGGGCCACCGCCCTCGGCGGGTCCCCTCCGCAGACCGCGTCTAGGGGCGGGTTTTCGGAGCAAGAGGAGGCCTCACCCGTGTAGGCCTCGGTGTCGATGTCAATGTTGCTGATGGTCTCGCCCTCGTGGTCCACTGCGAAGACGAAGTCCACCTCTTCCGCATTGTAGGTCTGCGAGCTGCGGAGCCAGGGCCAGCGCGTCTGTGCCGCCCGCCGCCCCTGCCCCCGCCCCATCCCATCATCACACCCCCCGCCCCCGCCTCTGAGCGGCTCGCCCCACCGGAAGACGAGCGAGCAGTTCTGCCAGTCGAAGGGGAAGTAGGTGACCTCCACGGCGCAGGTGCTGCGGTAGATGGCCGGGGGCAGCCAGCTCACGTAGCCGCCCTCGTAGATCAGCACGTTGGCGTCGTAGGCCACGCCGAACTGGCCGTCAATGCTGGGGACCCCGAGAGAGCCTGCGTCGGTCAGGCTGCCAACCCCCTGCCCTCCCACCAAGCCCAGCCCACGCCAGGTGCAGCCCCAGGCCCCCAGGCCCTGGCTTCCACTGAACTGAACGATGCTCACTTGTTTTCCAGCACAATCTCTGGGAGCCAGACAAGTTCTGAAGGGACCCGCAGGGTCTCCACGCCCCCAAAATCATCCTTGCTGTAGTTGAGTCGGTAATCCTGCCAGTCCTAAGGAGTGAGGATGGTCGCACAAGTGCCCTGTATTTCCCACCTTGTGCCCGCCAGGAGTTTGGGGGAGGGGGTGGAGACCTGCTGCTGCCCCCCCAGAGCTGACTCACGATTCCGATCCAGACGCTGGTGGTCAGGGTCTCCTCTTTCTCGTTCTGCAGAAACGAGCGGGTCAGGACGGTTGAAGTGGGAGTCCAGAGCCAGGAGTGGAATTCCAGGCTCCGGGGTGGGGGTGGGGTGTCTTACAAGGGAGATGAGGTTGGTCAGGGTGACCTTGAGGGTAATGGTGACCATCTCTTCAGGCTCCTTCACGGGCCGGCACTTGGGGTCGTAGTTGTTGAAGAGATGGTGGTAAAGACGCAGCTCCTCGTTCTCCGCCTCACCGGCACCTGGGGAGGGGTCCAGCCATGGGCTTGCTGCACACCAGGGGCTGGGGGGCTCTCTGCTGCCCCGGGGTCTACACGGGGCTCTGCTGTGAGTGTGCCCCTGAGGCTGTGTGCTTGGCCCGCCTCCTGAGCCCGCCACTGAGTCCGCTTCTCCGTCTCTCGTCTTGGCCCGTCCCTGGGCATCCCTACCCCCGTGCGCGGGATGGAGCCCCGGCCATACCCAGGAGCCGCAGGAGGAGCAGCACGCCCAGCAGAGCCCCTGCCATCCTGTCTGGTCCTCGGGGTTATTCTGAGCTCGGGCAGGCTTCAGGGGGGCAGGCTGGGGTGTGGGAGGGAGGGCGGGCGGGGGTGTTAGTTCCGGGCTGGGTTAGGGGACTGTCACCTAATCCTCTTCCTGCGGCCAGAGACCTCTCGGCCGCTCCCACTGGCAGCTGCCCTGTCCTGGCATCCTTCGCCTGCTGTTTGGCCGCAGACCCGACCCTTTTAAGCTGGGGAGCAAGCCGGGATAGGTGCAGGTCCTCTCAGAGCACCTGGAACCGCACGCTTGGCAGTGGGGGATGGGTAGCCCTGCTCTGAACAAGCCCCAGTGTCCCTGGAGAAGCCGCCCAGTGCAGGTGACCTCCCGAGCCGCCTCTCACTCACGTGGCACACCTTTCCACCCCCCACCCAGCCAGAGTCACAGCAGTGCTGGCAAAGTCCCCACAAAAACCTGGTAGTAAGACAGGCGCCCGCAGGGGAGCACTCGGCAAGAACGGGTCACCTGGCAGGGGGACCCTGCGGCACCAGGGCCTGCCGCCTCCCGCAGCCTGAATCCCAGGTGCGCCCACCCGCCGCCCCTTGAGCCCACGCCCGCTTCTGGCCTCCCTGCTGCCGCCTTGTGGCCGCGCGTGGGAACGCCGGCTTCCCGCCCCAAGCGCCCTTGAACTGAAGTTTTCACCTTAAAGTCTCCTTAGAGGACTCTAATCAATCATCTGAGGTACTTGCTTAAAATCCTAATTCCTAAGCTCCATCCCCAAAGAGCCCTGAGTTAGGGGGATGCCAGGAATCTTGTGTGTTTAAGAAGCTCTCCGGACTCGCGGATGCCGTGGGAGGTGCTGAGCTCTGCACCTTCTGTCCTCCGCCGGCCACGTCCTCACACGAGTCTGGGAAGCCGGGCACCGCCGTCCCAAAGGTGCCAAACAGGGCCCCAGTCAGGTCCGCAGCCGCCCGAGCAGGCGGGCGGTGAAGCGGGAGACGGAGCGATTTGTTTCACCAACCGTGCGCACCTGTGTTCCCGTTACACTGCACCAAACACCTGTCCTTTTGGGGTGTCCTTCCTCGGCCTGTGAGGGCCCTCATCCTCGCGCCCAGGCCACAAGCAAGGACCCCCAAAGGCCAGAGGGTCCGTGCGGCTTGTCCGTTTCCCACAAGTCCTTGAAGCCAATCCTTCCACGCTCTCCCTTCCGGCCCCGCAGAGCGGACCTGTTGCGTCCTGCTCACCTCCGTGCGCGCTGGCGGGTCTCCTGGCTCTGGTTGGGGCTGGTGCCTGCTTTGTGGCCCCCACGTCAGGGCCTGGGCAAGGGCTGCAACAGATGCAGAGATTTACCGGACGTGAGTGCGCCCTCCAAGGTCCCTGTGCTGGCCCAGCCACTCGGGTTCTAGAGCGATAAAGCGGGAGGGAGCAGCCTTCGGGGACAGCAGCGCCGACAAGGGTTGCTGAGTCACCGGGTCACTTGGCCTCCGTGTGTTACCAGAAGCGGCTCTGCAGGCCAGGTGTGCGGTGGGCTTCCGTGAGGGCTGGACAGACAGGACCCGGGTCGGAGGCGAGGGCAGCTCCGGGGACCCACGTGCCGCTCCCCCTTTCCCATCCGGCTCTGCTCCGTGCTGCTCCGGCTCCTGACCAGCCTGACTTTTCTCTCTCCTCTGTAAGCCCCTCTGGGGTGAGGGCTCAGCTTTCTGGTGGCGGCAGCCGCCCTTCTCAGGGCGCCGCAGGTGCAGCCGGGAGCAGGCGTGAGCATGGGGTTGGCCTGAGACTGTCCTGGGTGGGCACAGAGCGGAGCGGGTTCGCTCAGGACAATGACGGCCCGAGGCAGCAAGCTTCCTGCGCAGTGTGGGGTCAGGCACCTGACGGGGGCCTGGGCTTTGTGTTTTTGTGGTGTTTGGGTTTTTTAAAGATTTTATTTGAGAAAGAAAGCACGGAGGCGGAGTGAGAGGGAGAAGCAGGCTCCCCGCTGAGCAGGGAGCCCGGTGCGGGGCTCCATCCAGGGCCCTGAGACCACGATCTGTGCCGAAGGCAGATGCCTCACCGACTGAGCCACCCAGGCATCTGGCTTTGTGTTTCTCTCGTGAGCACCCCACAAAATAGTCTTCCCGGGGATGCCTTGAGCTCCAGGCTGGACCCAGAGATCTCGGCCTAACAGGCAGCTACTCCCTTCGCCAACTCAGAGCAGTGGCCATCCCCCACCCCCACCACAGCTGGGCCCGGATTCTCAGCCATGGGTCCCCTCACAGTCGAGACACCCCAGGCTGGTCTGATGAGACTCCCCCGCACGCAGCAGGAAGAGCCCCCTTCCTTCTGTCAACAGGGAGAGTGGGGTCAGCCAGAGCCGTGTCTAGCCAGCCCTGTTTCCTACACCGTCCCCCTCGCTAGCACCCACGTTCTCTGGTCGCCGAGAGCTTGCTGGTTTACTGTGTTCGGGGCACAAAGCCCAGAGCCACGCACATCAGAGGCACTTGACAAACACTGAACAGGTAAGTCGTGCACATGAAGGAACATCTTCCCAGCATTGTCCCTTCTTTTCCAGCCAGGGGACCCCAGAAGACTGACCAGGTACTCAGAGACGCCTGGCCTCTGGCCAGGGTTGACGGGTCCAGGGGAGGATGCTGGCCCAAGCCCGGCCCGAGGAAGCCCATCCCTGACGATGTCCAGCGGTTCAGGAAGGGGGTGTGCTCTGCTGGGAGTGGGGGCACAGGACCGCACACTTCCATGGGGAGAGACATGACACACCGGGACACAGACGACAGAGGGCCTCTGGCCTCCCCAGCCCTGGCCGGCTGCACTGGCTGTCCCCCGCAGGCTGGTTGGCTTGCATTTCTTTGAACGAGTCACCTCCCCAGTCAGTCCCCCTCTGGCTTAACAACAGTAGCATGAAGAACAGTAAACTAGAGTAAAGGAAACAAAAATGCCCCATAACCCGGCACCTGGAAAGATCCATCTGACTATAAGCAAGCAACGCATGCTGTCCTTAGATGCAGGGAGGGCAAACAGGGAGGGCATAGGCTCTCCCGCGGACCGGACCCCTCCCCAGGCCCCCGGCCAGCAGCACCCTCCGGCCGCCCAGCAGCTCTCCTGCCATCCCCAGAACCCAGTGGCACAGCAGGTCCGGTCACAGAGAGCGGAGAAAACGGGAATTCACAATCCCGCTCTCAAACGCGGGTGCGAGCCCCTCGCTCCCAGAATAGAGCGCTTCCCGACCCTGCAGGATGGAGCAGGGACCTCACTGGGGGAGGTGCACGGGTGGGTGCCCTTGAGAGCAGAGTAGGAGGGCGTCAGGGAGACGGTGGGACGCGGGACACTAAAAAGGCCTAAAGCAGGGGCCGAGGAGTGGGAAGGAAGGTCTGAAATGGGAGAGTGAGTGAGCTCAAGGCCAGGTCAAACCGACCTGAAACCTTAGCGTGGTCGCCGCCTGCCTGACAGGTGCCTTCCCTTACCGTTAGTGCGTCTCCGTACAGGTGTGCGTAGGGAATAGTTGTATAGGGCACGGGGGGGGGGGGGGGGGGCTCAGTCGGTGAGCGGCTGCCTCTGCTCAGGTCATGATCTCAGGGTCCTGGGATCGAGCCCCGCATCGGGCTCTTTGCTTGGCGGGGAGCCTGCTTCCTCCTCTCTCTGCCTGCTTGTGATCTCTGTCTGTCAAATAAATAAATAAAATCTTAAAAAAAAAAGTTCATGCATTAAAAACAAAACCCAAAGTTGGTGCCTTTTGTCAAACTGTTCTCCAAGAAAAGCACATGCACGGACACTGGTCACGGGGGACTGAGGACGAGAACGCTTGTCCTCACATCCTCCCCAGGACAGAAGCGCATTGAGCTTGAAAATTTTTTGCCAAACCCGCAGATGAAAGCCGCGGCTCCTGACTTGGATTGACCTGTGCCGAGGAAGAGGGTCAAGCTGTTTCGGTTCAGTATACGAGAGTCCGAAGATAAAATAGTACATTAATATGGAAAAGAAGACTTAATCAGATAAATCCCGTTGTAACAACTAGAAAACCCATCAAAATAACCAGCAGACCCTCAACTCCCGAATGCCGCTCTCTGGGCCAGATAATGTGCATATGACATGAAACCCAGAAAGCCCTACAGGAAAGCCAGAAGAAGGCCTTTCTTCCCTCCCCTGCAGCCCCAAGTCCAGCCACAAGAGAAAGAAAAACGACAGAATGTTCCTGTAGGGTCAAAACCGTAAACCCAAAGGCAAGCAAACAACAGACTGAGACCAACGGGTCGTGTCCTCGATCGCTGAAAACCGCCCAAGGCTCGCGAGGTCGTGGGGTGCCTGCGCTGCCGGGTGCCACCCCTCAAGGGCACCGATGGGGACCGGGTAGAGACGCCTGTGCGGAGAGGGTGGTGGTCCGGGGTCAGAGGGGAATGCGGGCCAGAGCAGGACGGCCGCTGGTCCCTCAGGAAAGAGATGAGAATGAAGACTCATAATAAAAATCTTTAGCAGGGAGTGGCCAAAACGAGACAGAGTCAGAGATGGGAGAGGGAAGGCAGAGGAAGGGGCATCTGGGGTGGCCGACACAGCCAGGGGTCCCCCCAGCCCGGGAGGACGCCCGCACCCTCCCTAGGATCTGCCTCTTCCCTCACGTGGCTACAGGAGAAAACAAGAGTCGTTGGGGCTCACGGTGCAGGAGAGAAGGGGTCCACTCTGGCCGGCTGGCCACAGGCCATCCAGAACCCACTTCTCTAGAACAGAGGGAGAAAGTGGGAGGGCAGGTCTCAGCATCAGCCAAACATGGACGGTGCATTCCAGGGAACATTCTAGAACATCGTGGGCTTGGCTCCAGAGAGAGAAGGCCACACTACCACACGGATCCTGCTGACGGTTCTGGAAGCCCAGGAGAAGATGGTTCCGAGTGCGAGAAGCGCCTCTGCCAGGAACTCCCGGTTCCCCCCGCACAGCCCCGAGCCGGGCCGTCCTCACACAGGCAGGGCGCGAGAAGCCCTGATAAGCTCCGACTCCCGAGCTCTCCCCACCGGGGACCCTGCTCCGTGCACACAGTGCGTGCTCTGCTCGGACTAGAAGCAGCGGGACTCGGCCTTTTAAAAAAGCCGTGGGTGCGTTTCTCTGTGTAAATTATGACTCCATTTCTAGAAGTCTAAAAAAAAAAAAAAAAAAAAAGTAAGACGGACTGTTGCAGGGCTCCGCAGAGGACTAGCTCCAGGAGCAGACCTGGGCGTCCTAACGGTGAAGAGACCCTTTGAACAATCAAATACTCACAGGGACTGTCCGCTCACCGACATCGCGGGGCGGGTTTTGAGGGTCTTGTCTGTGTTTATGGAGGATGACGGTTGTGAAAGACATGAAACAGGGGCGCCTGGGTGGCTCAGTGGGTTAAGCCTCTGCCTTTGGCTCAGGGAGGCGTCGTCGGGCTCAGAAGCTCAGAAGCCGGCGTCGGGCTCTCTGCTCAGCGGGGAGCCTGCTTCCTCCTCTCTCTCTGCCTGCCTCTCTGCCTGCTTGTGATCTGTCTGTCAAATAAATAAAATTTTTTTTTTTTTAAAGGTGAAATGTTTTTGACAGTATAATGGTCCATGAATGGCCACATCAGTTCTGAAAAATAAAAGGGGATGGGATCACCCCAGCAGATCTTAAAACACCCCACGAAGTTCTGGCAAACAAGCAACGACAAACAAAAACACAAAACACACAAGGACACAGGGGGCCTTGCTTCGCAGCTGACAAGTGAGCGGTGGGAAGCGGGTCAGAGCGGAGAAGCCGCCTGGGCACACACAGAGCATGGTGGCGGCGAACAGTGGGGTGACGTCTGCAAGGGCAGGTGGGATCACAGACGGGGTGAGCCGCTGCCTCCCCCATGGGGGAGCAATGCAGGAAGAAAGCCGAGAGAGCCGCCTCCCTAAGACCTGCCACGACACAAGGGAAGGGCAGGTGGAGGAAGGACTTTAAATCAGCGGGAAAGCTGCGAGGCTAAGAGAGGAGAACGTGGGAGAGTGTTTTGCGACCTTGGAGTGGGATTTTCTTAAACAAGACACCAAGACCACGAACCATGAAAGGAAACACTGATGGCCTGAACACATCACAATTAGGAGTTTCTGCTCAACAAAGGACATCGCGCGCACACACACACACACACACAGATCGGGCTGTTTGCAGAGCTCAGTGGGACCAGTTTCCCTCCTGGAATTCCCAGATCCGGAACCATCGACTCCACCATGGTCCCCCTGAGGGGCACATCCTTAGAGCCCAGGAGACCCCCCGCAGATGGCCCGGTTAGTGGCTTTGCCGGCAAACACTGCGTGGGAACATTCCACACCAGACAACAGTCAGGACGGTTCCTGTGAAGTGAAACCTGCTTCCCAATCACAGGTTTGGTTTTTAGTCCAGTTCTGCCAGTTATGAGGAAAAGGAATACAGTTAAAGCACCTAGAAAGATTTTGGGGCAACTGGGTGGCTCAGTGGGTTAAAGCCTCTGCCTTCCGCTCAGGTCACGATCTCAGGGTCCCGGGCTCTCTGCTCAGCAGGGAGCCTGCTTCCCCTTCTCTCTCTGCCTGCCTCTCTGCCTCCTTGTGATCTCTGTCAACTAAATAAAACCTTTAACAAATAAAAATAAAAAAAATAAAGCACCTACAAAGATTTTTTCAAGCTTCCCGGCAATGATGGAACCCCACGAGGGTCACTGAGGGGAGCCGCGGTTTGCAGGCCAAAGTCTAATCGGGAACAGGGTATTTGCGCTGGATCCACACATCTCCCCACAAAAGCACTTCTTAGCAACAAAAGGAAAAACAGGATCTTGACCGTGGGAAAGCGCACGGGGTCCACCTTAACCACTGGCAGAGCGAACCTTGCCAGAAATAGGTCAAATTGACATAAAGTGTTTGCTGATACGATTGGCCCAAGAAAGCCACAGTCCCCACCAGAAATGCGCACCCCAAGTCCAGCCATGAGAGACGTGAGACAAACGGAGGGAGATTCTGCACAGTTGAGGGAACTTCCACATAACTACCCGATTGTGGCTTTCAAAAATGTCAAAGTCCAAAGAATAAAGACAGTTACAGGAAACCAGAGAGCTGCGGTCTCCAGTGGGATCCTGGGCTTGGGTGGGGGCGGGGGGCTCGAAAGGACATCTTTTTGGACAGTCGGCGAAATGGGAACGTGCACCGTAGATCAACTTCCTGAATTAGCAAGCGTACTGCAGTCATGTCAGAAAATGTCCCTGTTCTTAGGAAACACACATGGAAATGTGAGAGGCAGAGGGACACGATGTCTCTGCATTCGTCTGAGATGGTTCAGGAGAAAACACTTGAGAGATAAAGCCAATGAGACAAAATGTGAACAAATGGTGAGTCTGGGCCAAGTTGATACAGAAAATTAACCCTCACACGGCGTGTTTGTTGCCGATGGTGAGAAACTGAGAAGTTGGCCGTGGGAAGGTAGCCAAAGCCACGGGGGAGATTTCCGCTTCTGGGAGGTGGGAGTGGATGTGCTTTTCCCCTGTGCGACCCACTGAGTCCAGCTAAACTCCAGAACATTCTGTATAAACACACAGGTGAAGGAGTCGGCAATTAGAAGCAGGCACAGACAAAATAATATTAATAATAATAATAATATCCCAACAAAAGGCTGCTTGCGCTAGCCAAAGGACCAGGGGAGGGGTAGCCTAACAAGGCAGACCTTGGACAACAGGGGGCACCTGGGAGCTCAGTGGGTGAAGCCCTGGCCTTCGGCTCAGGTCATGGTCCCAGGATCATGGGATCAAGCCCTGCGTTGGGCTCTCTGCTCAGCGGACAGCCTGCTTCTTCCTCTGCCTGCTGCTCCATCTGCTTGTGCTCTCTCTCTGACAAATAAATAAACTCTTAAAAAAAAAAAGGGGGGGGCGCCTGGGTGGCTCAGTGGATTGGGCCGCTGCCTTCGGCTCAGGTCATGATCCCAGGGTCCTGGGATCGAGTCCCGCATCGGGCTCTCTGCTCAGCTGGGAGCCTGACTCCTCCTCCTCTCTCTCTCTCTGCCTGCCTCTCTGCCTGCTTGTGATCTCTCTCTGTCAAATAAATAAATAAAATCTTTAAAAAAAATTAAAAAAATTAAAAAAAGGAACTTGGAAAATCGCCCCTCTATTCCTGACAAATATCACAGACCAAAGAGTGAGCCTAGATTTCCAACCTCCCCGGGCTCGTTATGAGGCGCCCCAACATCCCTGCTGGGGTGGGGGGCTTGGGGTGAGGCAGCCGGTGACCACAGGGGAGCCTGGGTTTCCATCCAGGCTGTCGCGAGGCACCCCTTCCCCTCCCCGCTGCGGGGCCTCAGTGGAGGCAAGGCGGGTCGGGACTGGTACTCATCTTTGCACTTAGGAGGCCACAGGGAGCGCCTGGGGAGCTGGGACCCCCCACTCTCACCCCAGCAGGTGCCAACAGAACCTGAGGGGGCACTTGAACCTCTAACTCTGACTGGCAGTGCCTCTCCTCGCCAGAGCGGTGTCAGGAAAAGTCAGCTGGAGCAGAAAGGTTTTAGACCCAGACTCTCATAAAATAACACAAGAATGGCCGTGTTTCCATTAAAAATACGTATATATCATTTCTCATGCCAAGAACTGCAAAGACCTCAACATGAATGGCAGAGACAACCAGCCGCTGCCAACAGGTGCAGGGCGGAGGTGTGAGGGTTCTGGAGAAGATCTTAAAGCGGCCGGACCAAAATGCTCAAACGAGACATTACGGACGCGCTTGAAGCAGATGCAGACCTGACTTCGGCAAAGGCACGGAAGGTCCACAGACGAGCCAGAGGGAGACTGTGCGGCTGACGGCAGGACAGCTGACATTAAAGCTCAGGGCGGGGGCCTCGCAACACAACAGAGGGAACAGAGAAATGAATCAGGGCGCCAGGAGATACAGCTACGGAAATCACCCATTCCGAACAACAGAGAAAACAGACTTCAGAAAGGTGGGGTTTGGGGGCCCCTGGGCGACTCCATTGGTTACGCGTCCAGCTCTGGATTTCAGCTCAGGTCGTGATCTCAGGGTCGTTGAGATCGAGCCCCGCATCAGGTTCCTCGCTCAGTGCGGAGTCTGCTGGAGATTCTCACTCTCTCTACCCTTCCCCCTCCTCGTGCTCACTCTCTCTAATAAATAAATACAATAAATCTTAAAAAAACAAAAAAAGGAATAACCCAAAGATAAGACTCCCCAAAATAAACACGGAATGACCCTACGACCAGCAATTGCACTTCTGGGCATTTCCCCAGGGAAACGAAGACGTATGCTCACAGAAAAATCTATACGCTGATGTTTAAGGCAGATTTATTTGTAACAGCCGACAACTGGAACCTTCCGGGGGTGAATGGTTACGCCGCACTCCGTTCACACAGTGGACTACCGCCCAGCCACAAGAAGAAATGCGCTACTGCTGGGTGCTCCGAACCACAGAAACGTGCTGGGTGGAGAAAAGCCAAGTCCCCAAGGTCATACACTGCACGATTCCCACATGACAAGACTGCAGAACCGAGGGACAGAGCAGCGGGTGTCAGGGGAAGGAAGGGAGCTGAGTGTGGGTGTAAAGGGGCCACAGGAGGGACCCTTATGGTGAGAACAATGTCCATCTCCAGGTTGTGATATGGTCCTGTGGGTTTGCAAGATGTTGCCAACGGGGGAAACTGGATGGAGGGGCATGCGGGAGCCCTCCCTGTCTCATTTCCTACAACTGCACATGAACCTACAATGGCCTCAAAGAAACGCTAAGTGTTTGAAAAGCTACCTGAAATTTAAAAAATTCCTTTGCATGCAACTCTACTTAAAAAAAATGGAAAATATAATTTTTACCTCTTTTTTTAAGATTTTATTTATTTATTGGACAGAGAAAGAGATCACAAGTAGGCAGAAAGGCAGGCAGAGAGCGGGAAGGGGGAAGCAGGCTCCCTGCTGAGCAGAGAGCCCGATGGGGGACTCGATCCCAGGACCTTGGGACCACGACCTGAGCAAAAGGCAGAGGCTTTAACCCACTGAACCACCCAGGCACCCCTAATTTTTACCTCTTAAAGCTCATTATGTTGCAAGTAAATATCCCAATACCAACTTTTTTTTTTTTTTAAGAAATAAGCAGATTTTTGGCTCACAGAATGTCACAATTAGTTCGATACAACATCTTTGTGATACCAATGGTTTTTTTTCCCACTTTTTTTTTTTTTTAATGCCTTTCCTGACATTAGCTTCATCCTAAGACCACATCCCCTTGGGATCACAAGCCCGTCCAGGGTTACATATCTCCTGTCCACATCTAGAGAAAGCGTGCCTTCTCCAACCCTCCCACAGAAGTCACGGGCCCCCTTATGAAAGGTACCTGCTTGCCTTCTGTTTCCGTGCCTGGACCAGTCTCACCTGACCACGGGATGCTCTGAACTGCTTCTGTCAGGCTCCTGGCTCGGGCCCCGGGGCCTGGCTGAGGTCCGCTTCTGCAGCGGGAATAGAATCATTCCCACCAAGAACCCTAAGGATGGAGGCAGAGTGATTTTTCAAGAGATAAAAAAGAAATCTGAGTGGACCTTGAGGTGGTAGGTCTCCAGCTAATGTCTCCTGCACAAGCTCTTTAAAAATGAACCACAGGGGCACCTGGGTGGCTCAGTGGGTTAAAGCCTCTGCCTTCGGCTCAGGTCATGATCTCGGAGTCCTGGGACCGAGCCCCGTATCGGGCTCTCTGCTCAGCGGGGAGCCTGCTTCCTCCTCTCTCTCTCTGCCTGCCTCTCTGCCTGCTTGTGATCTCTGTCTGTCAAATAAATAAATAAAATCTTTTAAAAAATAAAAAAATAAATAGGGACGCCTGGGTGGCTCAGTTGGTTAAGCAGCTGCCTTCAGCTCAGGTCATGATCCCAGCGTCCTGGGATCGAGTCCCACATCGGGCTCCTTGCTCATCGGGGAGCCTGCTTCTCCCTCTGCCTCTGCCTGCCATTCTGTCTGCCTGTGCTTGCTCTCTCTCTTTCTCTCTCTCTGACAAATAAATAAATAAAATCTTAAAAAAAAAAATAGTATGTCATTTTATAAGTGATGAACCTGAGCCTTAGAGAAATAAATAGGTCACAGCCTATAAAAAATATAGTAGCTATGGGACGCCTGGGTGGCTCAGTTGGTTAAGCAGCTGCCTTCGGCTCAGGTCATGATCCCAGCGTCCTGGGATCGAGTCCCACATCGGGCTCCTTGCTCATCGGGGAGCCTGCTTCTCCCTCTGCCTCTGCCTGCCATTCTGTCTGCCTGTGCTTGCTCTCTCTCCCTCTCTCTCTCTGACAAATAAATAAATAAAATCTTTAAAAAAATAAAATAAAATAAAATAAAAAATAAATAAAAAATAAAAATGAACCACAGCCAGAACACTGAATTGGATTCTTTGGCTGAGATCACCTCTGCCTAACTTAGTGTGACAGAAACTAGGTGGGAAGAAGCAGGACTCACTGGGCACAGGTGAGTGCGGACAGTCCAGGACGGCCCAGGGATCAGGCAGCAATGGGGCCTCAGTAGGAGGAACCGCTCTATGCTTTTCCTGAGCACTTTGCTGAAATGAATGCTGCCCAGTTCTATTTTCTCTTGCCTGTCGCCACACTCACCATTTGAAATCCTAGGACGAGAACAGTCGTCCATGATTAGGTTACAGCCAGGAGCTAAACTCGGGTGGTGACAGGAAGTAAGCAGTGGAAGGAGCTTCCGAAAGACATTTGGGTTTCCAAAGTGGGAGGGCAAGGTGCCTGCTTCTCTACTCCTGTCAAGTCTGTGCTCCTCTAGGGAGAGGCAACCTCCCAAAATGAAACTGGGGTCCTCTTATCCAAGAGGAATGGATGCTGAATTTAAAGAATTACACATATTCCCCTTAGGTTTTACGTGATAAAGTACGTTAAATGGATCAAAGAATTATTCAGATGAAAAGTATTGGGGCGCCTGGGTGGCTCAGTTGGTTAAGCAACTGCCTTCGGCTCAGGTCATGATCCTGGAGTTCCGGGATCGAGGCCCACATCCGGCTCCCTGCCAAGCAGGGAGCCTGCTTCTCCCTCTGACCTCTTCCCTCTCATGCTCTCTTTCTCTCTCATTCTCTCTCTCCCAAGTAAATAAATAAAATCTTAAAAAAAAAAAGAAAAGTATGAATTAAGTGGATTTTCCTGAAAAGCAAGAAAGATTGAAAATAAGGGAACTAAGATTTCAACTCAAGAAGGTAGGAAGAGAACATGAAAATAAGCTCAAAACATGAAGAATTATTTTTTTTAAAGATTTTATTTATTTATTTGTCAGAGAGAGAGAGAGAGAGAGAGCACAGGCAGACAGAGTGGTAGAGGGAGAAGCAGGCTCCCTAAGGAGCAAGGAGCCCGACGCGGGACTCGATCCCAGGACCCTGGGATCATGACCTGAGCCGAAGGCAGCCGCTTAACCAACTGAGCCACCCAGGCGTCCCAAAACATGAAGAATTATTAAAAGTGGAAGCAGACATTCATCATCAAACAGAAAAAAAAGCCAGCAATTGTCTAGTAAAACTAATCAATCTGGTTCTTTGACTAGTCCAATAAAAGAGACTAATCTTTGGCAAGTCCAGTGAGGGAAAAAGAGGAGGTGGGGAGAGGGAGAGAGAGAAAAGACAAGGGCTCATAAGCGCAAAATGGAGATTTTAACAAATGATAAGAGTAAACATATTCAAACCTGCCAAATAAATTTGAATAGCCACATGCAAGATATTCTATGAGAAACTACCAACTACCAACACTGACTCAAGAAACCTCGAAAGACCAAAAATCATAGAAATTGGAAAGGTAGTCCAGAAGCTATCCCCCAAATGGCATCCAGTCCAGATGGTTTTATAGGTGAATTCCACCAACCCTGCATTGAATGGAAAATCCCTGTGATCTCTAACTTTTCCAGACAATATAAAATTTTCCAACTTAATTATTAAAGCCAGCATAACTCTGGTAACAAAGCGAAACAAACAAACAGAAAAAGGCAAAGCCCCTCAAAAGAAATCTATGAGCCACTTCTATTTTCTAAGTTAGATGGAAAAACCTCTAAGTAAAATGTGAGCAAACCAACCTAGTATTGAAAGAATAATTCCTGGGGCACCTGGGGGGGGCTCAGTCATTAAGCGTCTGCCTTTGGCTCAGGTCATGATCTCCTGGGATCGATCCCTGCATCGGGCTCCCTGCTTGGCAGGAAGCCTGCTTCTCCCTCTCCCTCTCCCCCTGCTGGTGCTCTCTCTTTGGCTGTCTCTCTCACTCTCTATCAAATAAATAAAATCTTAAAAAAAAAAAAATTCCTATTGGCCAAGTAGTGTTCATTCCAAGCATTCAAAGATGCAAAATTAGGGAGCCACTGGGTGGCTCAGTGGGTAAAGCCTCTGCCTTCAGCTCAGGTCATAATCTCAGGGTCCTGGGATCGAGGCCCACATCAGGCTCTCTGCTCAGTGGGAAATCTGCTTCCCTCTCTCTCTGCCTGCCTCTCTACCTACTTGTGATCTCTGTCTGTCAAACAAACAAATAAAATCTTTTTTTAAAAAAGGGCGAAATTAGAAAAAAAAAATTCAGAACGTTGCCATGTGAGGAATGTGAAACACAGATCACGCAGATCACATCAGTAGGTTCCAAACCAGAGGAATCCCTTTTCTGCGTCTGCAAAAGCCTTCCATTTAGCAATGTTTGGAGCAGCCAAATCGGGCTCCTATACAGAAGCTAAAGTCACCAGACTTGGTTTCCCAGACTTCCTTGCAACCGGGTCACAGGCGTATGACTAATCTGAGTGACACCCAGACTTTGAACGGGAGCTGGCCCCACAAAGGAGGAGGGGGGTCCGGGATCCCCTCTGCGCAGGGAGGTCGTGGTGACACGGAGTCTCCACGGCTCAAGCAGTGTGGGCTTCGGGGACCTGGTCTTGGAGCAGGAGCAGGTTCTGCTCACCCAACTGGTTCTGCCACTTCTGCTCCGGGCTCCGCAGTTCCCAGTCTGGTTCTCTGGCCCTTACTGGGAAGTCTGTGAATGCTGAACAAATAAATTCCTTTTCATCCTAAACTCACCAGGACATTCTCTGTTGCCTACAAGGAGAAACCCTAATACCAGTATATCAACAATCAGCACCCCTAAGGCCCCACACGCCTCCTCATGGCCTCTCTCCGCAGCCTCTCCCTATACTTCCCGATGCTCGCGTCCTCGTGTCGCCCGCGTTCTCAAGGACTTCTTGTGGTCGGCAAAGTATATAAATGTCAAGTGTTGGAGTAACTTACATTTGGTTCAAGTGTCCCCAGTGGGGAAGTGAGCAGACAGTAGCAGACTCACGTGGTTGTATGATGTCCCTTCCAGGGGACAGGAGGAGGGACATTTTAATCATTGGAAGGGGTGATGGACCAACAGACACGGTGGCTGATTTGCTGAAACAGGGCACCTCACTTGGTCTCGGGAAGTTTGGTTCTGTTTTCAAGTCATCTCTACACCCAACGTGGGGCTCGAACTCATGACCCCAAGATCAAGAGTCACATGCTCTACCGACTGAGCCGGCCGGCCAGGTGCCGCGGTGCTGGGCGGTCTTAAAAGGCTTTCCAGGTAAGTACAGGTTGGGCACAAGGTGTGGAAGGGGTGAGAAGACAGTCCAGGCACAGGAAAGAAAGAAAGAAAAGGGTCTCCCGGAGTGAAAGGTGGAGTGGAGCGCTAAGAGACGGGGCTGGACTCGTGGGCAAGGGTCAGATCACACAGGACCTCGGAGGCCATGTCAGGGAGGCCCTGTAGGCAGTTCTGGAAGACCACTCCGGTCGGGGATGGGGAGAAGGGAGGTCAGGGCGTCAGGAGACCAGCTGGGAGAATGTTGCTGTGAAGCCGGAGAGAAGAGCTGGTGTCCCAGACTTGGCATGGAGGCAGCGGGGACGAAAAGAAGCGGATTTGGGAGAGATCAGGAGGTAAAACCAGTAGGACTTGGTGGCAGGTTGGATGGGGGGTGAAGAAGGGAAGGGGCAAGGATGACCGTCAGGGATTCTATTTGTACTGCCTGAGTGTCTGAGTGCGGGGGGCGGTGACTGTGCTGTTCACCGGGTCGGACAACACAGGCGGATCAACTATTTGGAGAGATGATGAGCTTAGCTTTGAACATGTAGTTTCAATGCTCTTGGGACATCCAGGGAATCCAAAAGGCAGAGGGACCTGGGTGTTTGGGTCTCCGGAGAGGGGTCTGGGTCAGAGCAGAGGTGAGCCACTGGGGCGGGTGTATGGGGTTTGACAGGAAGGGAATGAACGAGGGCAATGTTGAGTGTTCGTGGAGCACAAGAAAAGGAGAGATTCAAAGACCGAGCTCGGGGGGGAGCCTGGCTTTCCACGAAGGACAGAGGAAGGGGAATCTACAGAGACTGAGAAAGGCCAGAGAAGTCAGCGGGAAATGAGTGGCCTGAGTGCCAAGGTTGGAGAGGCCGTGGGTATGCAGTGCAGAAAGCGGGTAAGATCATAATGGGAAGTGTCCGGCAGCTACAGAGGGGTGGGGGGCGCTGGTGACCTCGACCACAGTGGAGCCAGTGGGTTGGGGGGACCCGTGCTAGAGAGGGGGAAGGTGGAGGGCGGTCAGGGTTAAAATTGGCAACTGTGAAGGGGAAGCAAGTGGCAGCCAGAGACTGGGCTCGGAGGTAGTTGGAGGAGTCCGCTCCCAATCCACCCCATGGAGATGGGAAGTGGGAGAAAGAGAGCCACAGGGAGGGCTGGGGACGGTTGTGGAAGGAGGTGATAAGGGCCTGTGTCCGGGAGGGCCACTGTTCCCGGGTCACAGGAGGGAGTCCCTATCGGGCCGGCATTTCCTCCCCATGCCCATCCCCTTCCTGCCCCTGCCTAGGCTCTCCGTGGAGCTGGAAGAGAGCAGGGCAGAGTCACACCCTGTGAGCAGCTCTGTGCCCTCGGAGGTCCTTCTGCCTGCCTGTAAGCTTGAGCTGGGGCCGGGGGTCGAGGCCGCTGAGGCACAGATAAGAATCTAGAACGTGGGGCCGTGGGGCCGTGGGGCTAGCAGTTTAGGCTTCGGGGGGCAAGGGTGGGAGAGGGCAGTGGGGAGGACAGGAGCTGGGGTTGGGTTTCTGGTGGGTGCGCTGCAGCAGGGGCTCGAATCTGGGGGAATGATGCCCAGCGCCCACAAGGTGCCCACTCATGTCCCCCCGCCCCCAGGTCCCCATGCCTCTCCTCTTGCTGCTGCTCCTGCTGCCACGCCTGTCGTACCCCCAGGAGGTCTGCGAGGTCTCCCAGGTGACCACCCTGATGGAAGTGAACTGTGACAACAGGGGCCTGAAGGTGCTGCCCGCGAATCTGCCGGGCAACACGGCCATCCTCCACCTGAGCGCGAACCCCCTGGGCGCCTTCTCCACAGCATCTGTGCAGTCTCTGACCCGGCTGGCGCGGCTGTACCTGCGTCAGAGCCAGCTAACCAGCCTGCAGCTGGAGGGGACGCTGCCTCGGCTGGAGAAGCTGGTCGTGTCCCACAATAAGCTGAAGAGCCTGCCCTTGCTGGGACAGGCACTGCCAGCCCTCGCCATCCTGGACGTCTCCTTCAATGAGCTGACCTCGCTGTCTCCCGGCACTCTGAGCGGCCTGGGTGGGCTCCGCGAGCTCTACCTGCGAGGAAACAAGCTCAAGACTGTGCCCCCGGGGCTCCTGCGGCCCGTGCCCCAGCTGGAGAAGCTCAGCCTGGCCGACAACAAGCTGAATGAACTGCCCCTGGGGCTCCTGGACGGGTTGGGGACCCTGGACACCCTCTACCTCCAAGGGAACTGGCTGCGCTCCGTACCCAAGGGCTTCTTTGGGAATGGCTTCCTGTCTTTCACTTTTCTCCACAACAACCCCTGGTCCTGTGACTGTGAGATCCTCTATTTTGCTCGCTGGCTGGACAGAAACTCTGACAAAGTCTACTTGTTCAAAGAGGGTGAAGACGCCAAGGCCATGACTCCCGACGTGGCGAGCGTGCGATGCGTCAACTTGGCCAACATACCCGTCTACACCTACCCAGGGAAGGGTTGCCCCAGTCTTGGGGATGAGGATGACCTAAGCTATGATGACTACGATAACGAGGAAGAGGTGGGAAAGGTCTCTGCCACGCGGGCTGTGGTCAAGTTCTCCACAAACACCAGAGCCCACACAACGCAGTGGGCCCCGCCGCACTCAGCATCCGCGGCTCCCCCACACCGCCACGTGCCCCATCCGCCTTCCACCCTCGTGTCTGTGAAGAACCAGAGCCTGTTCCCTACCGCGCCAGAGCCCAGGACGCCCATCGCGCCCCACCCCCCACCCCCCACCCCCCTAAAGCCCACCATGTCCCACCCCACACCCTCCACCATGCCCCAGCCCATGACCTCGACCACCCCAGGGCTCATCACGACTTCTACCACGCCCCCGACCGCCCCAGAGCCTACCACGACCTCCACCATGGCCCCCACCACCCCACAGCCCCCCATCACAATTCCAACCACCCCAGGGCTCAGCACAACTTCTACCACGCCCCCGACCGCCCCAGAGCCCACTACCCCCACCACCACCCCAGAGCCCATGACGACTCTAATTCTCTCTGAACTGACCACATTCTTTGAGATCCCAAAATTAACCTCACTCCCTACCATCTTGGGATACCCAGTAAGCCCCTCATCTGTCCACCTCCCAGGGGCCCACGAGGGGGTTCGAGGGAATCTGGAGAGCTCCAGAAACGACCCTTTGCTCAACCCTGACTTCTGCTGTCTCCTCCCCCTGGCCTTCTATGTGCTGGGTCTTCTCTGGCTTCTGTTTGCCTCTGTGGTCCTCATCGCGCTGCTGGCCTGGGCCAGGCACGCAGAGTCACGGGGCCCAGCCACACACACGACACATCTGGAGCTTCAGAGGGGAAAGCAAGTGACCATGCCCCGGGCCTGGCTGCTTTTCTTTCAAGGGTCCCTCCCTACTTTCCGCTCCAGCCTCTTCCTGTGGGTACGGGCTAACGGCCGCGTGGGGCCTCTGTGGGCAGGACGACGGCCCTCGGCCCTTAGTCTGGGTCGGGGTCAGGACCTGCTAGGCACAGTGGGCACTAGGTACGCAGGCCACAGTCTCTGAGGGTGAGCGGTTTGGGGACCTGCAGAGGCTGTGATGGCTTTTCTCCTCAGATCTAGGTGGGGGTGGGTGGGCAAGGAGTATGGGGTCGGGGGGGAGGACTTCATCACTTTTCCTTTACCAGAAACCTCCTCTTCACAGCACATGCACAACCTCGGCGGGACAGCAGGGGTGGAGAGGAGCGGTGGGTCACAGAACAAAGCTCCCGGGTTCCGGGACCACTAGGTCATTACCGTCATTACCGTCACCTTGGGGGAAGTTTGAGGAAAAAGCAAAGCGAACAGAGCGGGATTCTCACACGCATACATGGGAGGGAACTGGGAAAGTGCCGTATGGAGACGGGGGCCCTGATAGTCCCTGGGGAGCACAAACATGGTGGTTTCCTTTTCTTTCCTCCTGTTGGGCATTTCCTAGTTTTCCACCCTTGTATGGAATTTGCAGAGTAAAAAAATTACCAAAAAACCCGTGTTTCCTCCGGAGACCAGAGTGCCTGGGGGGCTATCACTTGCATGACTGAACCCCACCTGCCCCTGCCCGAGTTGGCTCCCTCACCCACAAAAGCGCACCCGCGGCCTGGGGTGCCCCCTCTTCCTGGGGGGCCAACCACCAGGCCACCGCGAGCACTAGTTCCAGCTCTACACCCTAAGTCTTCCTGGAGCGGCCACTCCTGAGGCGCACCGGCCCCCTGGCACCCAGGAGCCAGGTGGGCACCCGCCCCACGCCTGCCT
>NW_019154166.1:1466449-1478972 GCF_002288905.1 Enhydra lutris kenyoni | reverse complement strand
GCACCTGCCCAGCTCAGCGCCCAGTGCGTGTGCCCGGCGTCCTGCGCACCTGCCCAGCTCAGCGCCCAGTGCGTGTGCCCGGCGTCCTGCGCCACCACACCAGGTCCTACCGACCACTGAAGCGCCCCAGCCAGGCGTCCTGCTCGCACACTGGAACCCACTCCTCTCCCGCTGCCCACCATCCGCCACTTTCCCTCACCACACAGAGTGGGCTGTCTTTCCTGCCCAAACCAAGGCTGGCCCCATTCTCTGGGGCCCAGAGAACAGGAGTGAGAGCTGAGCCTTCCCAGCTTAAGACCCCCCACCTCTCTGGATGGCACGAACCTGAAAACCCACCCACATCTGTCCTGCTTGGAAGCCTCCCGTGGGCACAGCACAAACCACAGCTCAGCCAGCTGACTTCTTACAGCAGGTGCTTCTACCGCCGTGCTCCGGGGGCCGCAAGCTTCGAGATCACCTGCTCCCTGCACTGCCCCCCACCCCAGGGGTACCCTCCGAGACTTCACTCTCTAGTCGGGCAAGTGTGCCGCCCCATCCGTCTGACCGCCACCAGCAAGGCTCTCTCCTCCAGCCGGGCTGGGGCCCCCAAGTTACCCTGCCGCAGTCCACTCTCCACTCTCTCCCCCACTGCCCCTGGGCCATCTTCCCCTCTGGACTTAGAACCCCTTAAGGACAAGGCCCAGGCTCCCGGTGTCTTAGAGTGGCTACTGTGGCCCAGGCCGACAAGCATCCAGAGTAGATAAGAGAAGTGGCAGACACGGGATGTCCCAGCCGGGGCGCTGGGCTGCCGGGCTCCTCCTCTCCTCCTCCTGAGGCGGCTCTGCCAAGGGGACAGCTCCCACCTGCCGCCTGCCTGTCCCCTGGCCTGGCTCAGACGACTTCGGGCCTCACGCTGCCCAGCCCTCCTTCCAGTTGACCTTGCTGTGCCCTCTGATGCCCCACGAGAGTTTTGGGCTCCTCGAGGCAGGGCCTGGGAAGCACACATCAGTCTCTGTGGGGTGGAGCTCAGATCAAGTCTCTGGCCAACGCCCCCCGCGCCCCAGATTCCCACAAGCCTCCTGGCCCTGGGCGTCTGCCCCCACAGCTCAGCCTGCTCCCTCCTCTGCCTGAGTCGCCAGGCCGCGGAGGCTTTCCTGGGGATCCTGTGAGATGAGCCTTGCCTCTGAGCGAGTAGCTGGGAAGCAACACGCAGGGACTGCGTCTCAGCTGTCCTTACCTGTCGGCTGCCGCTTCTGCCGCCACACCAAAACCGACTGACCTGGCAAGTGCGTAAAATGGGCAAGTGCCTTCTCTTTAATACCTTCTCTTTAAAGCTCCAGCTGCTGTGTTCCGGGGGCCTCCGCCTCTTTGTCCAGCTGCCTCCCCTCCCGCCACCACAACTATCCAGATCTGGGGGTGATGTCATCAATCCAATTTATTGATCACGTCCTCAGTGAGGTGCAGGGAGGGTCACGTCCTCCCGCTGCAGACCTTCTGGCCATCCTGACAGCTTCTGCCGCCTCCTGTCCCCTCAGCCCTGCCTTGGTTTACCCACCGAGAAGGGGGAATCTTCCGCTGTCCTACATGCCCCGAAACTAACGCCCAAGAGGAGGCCGGAAAGCTCGAGGCAGCTTCCCAGCTCCCCCAACTGCTGACACACAGCCAGGGGCAGAGAGGTCATGAGGATCCAGACAAGCAAGGCAGGGGGACGCAGGAGTAGGACAGACCAGAGTCCTTTGCCGCAGAGGAGAGAACCACACTGTGGAGGGCAAATAAATAGAGGGGCCCAGGACAGTAGAGTCCAGGCCCCCAGGGGCGCACTGACTGCGGGAGCAGCAGGAAAGCGGGAGCCCTGGCACCCCGGGCCCCTGGCCCCTGGCCCGCCTCAGCCACTGAGAAAGACACGCTTGTAGGCCTTGTTCATCTGCTCCAGGAAGATGAAGGTGAGGACGGTGTGTGGGCCCAGGCGGGCGTAGTACGGCGTGAAGCCCTTCCAGAGGCTGAAGAAGCCCTCGTAGCGGACAACCTTCACCAGCACGTCCTGCACAGGTGGGCAGGGCGTCGGGGCTAGGACCTGGCTTCCAAGGCCGTGGCCGGCTTCCCCAGCACCCTCCCTGCCCTCCCAGAGCCCCGAGCCCCACTGCCTCACCAGCCCGTTCTTGTACTCTGGCTTCCCGTCAATCATTCTCATGTTCTGGATCCTGCAGGAGAGGCAGGGGCGTGAGAGACACACAGAGCGGGGCCTCCCGTCTGCCTCCGGGAGCCGGCCCGCGCACTCACCGGGTCTTGACGATGTCCACGGGCATGGAGGCAGCTGTGGTGACCAAGCCGCTGATCATGCTGGCGCAGAAGTGGCAGAGGATGTTGTCAGAGAAGTAGCCTGGGGGAGGCAAAGCAGGGGCGGCGGTCAGCGTGGAGCCCGCCCAGGCCAGGCTGGGGTGCCCCCGCTCCGGGGCTCACCTGAGTCCAGTAAGAACTGCTTGGACTGGGAGTAGGAGGCAAGCTGGGCCGCATTGACCACAACAGCGCGAGCCATGGTAGGGATGCATCCCTGTGGGGGGGTGGGATGGGGGGGTGTGGTGTCAGAGACAGCCAAGAGCTGCCCCCTGCTCCCCCAAAATCTCCGGCCCCTTCACTCACCCTCCATAGCGTGGGGACCCCCTCCTCTCGGGCGATTCGGATCAGAGCATTAAACACGTTTTTGTAGCCACGGCGCTGGTCAGGAGGAAGCCTGGTGAGAAGGCAGGGAGAGGCCAAGCTCAGGATAGCCCACCCTGCCCCACAGGAGCAAAGAAAGGGGGGCCAGAACACGGGCGTCACTGCTCCGCTCCAGACCAGGGATAAGGAGTCAGTACACTGACACCGGATCCCAGAGAACGAAGCTGGTGCAGACTCAGACCTGGAACTCACCGGCCATCGGCGGTCATGCGGATAAGAGCCACCTCAGCAGGTGTGCCCACGAAGGCACCCGTCGCGCCTGCCGTCATGCCGATCAGGGCCTTTAGCAGAAAGCCAGGCGGCGTGCCGTCTGCCCCAGTCAGGCGCTCAAACAGCACCGTGTAGATGCCGAGGCGGGTGGTGGTGTAGGTGGCCTGGCGCAGCAGGCCAGCCGACAGCCTGGGGAGTGAAGAGGTCAGGGCATCAGGCCAGGGTCTGGAGCTGCCAAGCCGCCCTCTCCCACCAGCACTCCCCCGTACCCAGTGTAAATGCCCCTCAGCCCCTCCGCCCTCAAGATGCTGGTGAGGGCATGGAAGCTGGTCTTGTACTCCCGAGTCTTGGCTCCCTCCCCGCTCAGCTGCATCCGATTCTTCACCAGGTCCAGCGGCTGCACAAACACCGTTGCTCCCATCCTGGAGGAAGACAGAAGCGGAGTCCAGGGCCTGCTGGAACCTGGCAATGAGGGGCCACCAAGCTCCAGGCCCGCCCCGTGATTAAGTAGGTGTCCAGAAATCTGGTGGTTATGTGTGTATGTGTCCGTCTGTGCCAAGAGCCACGGGTCTGAAAAAGTCCAGTGGCGGGGGGCATGCAACGGCAAGTGCTCCACTCCGCTCCACGGGGTCAGGCATGATCTGGAGCGGCCTGCAGCCCACCCCAGAGAGAAGGTGGGCGCTCGTGACCTGGGAATTCACGCAGCCCAACAGGAGCCGGGTAGGGATCTGGAGCCCCACAGGACCTGGGAGAGCCGGGCACCGGTCCGGGAAGCTCAAGTGGCCCGACGGGCCGTGCAAGGAGCCTGCACGCAGCCCAGCAGGAGCCTCGCAACGGGGGAAAAGGTCCTGGCAGCCCACCAAGGACCTCGGCGTACGCCTGGGACCGCGCTGGCCCCGTGCCGACCCGGGTGCCCGCCACCGACCCGCAGCCGTCCCTTCCTCCTCCCTCCCGATGCCGGGGCCTGAGCTTACCCGGCCAGGCCCCCAAACAGGAACTTGACGGACTTAGGGGACGTGCGGGGCTTCGCGTCTACCCCGCCGGCCCCGGGACTCGTCGTGGCCGCCATCGCCGCTCAGGGGCCCTCGGCTCCGGGTCCTGTGCGCGAGCGGCCCCACTCGCGCCCAAGGTGACACCGCGCGCGCAACAGGGCCGAGGGCGCGCGCACGCCCCTCCGGCTCTCCCGGCCGGCCCCAGCTGGAAACCCGCGCAGGCGCAGGCGCGCGGCGCAAAGGCCGCCGGGAGCAAGTCGGAGCCGGAGGCGGGGCTTCGAGGAGGTGTTGCGGGAAGGGGTGTGGCTGGTTTAGGAAGCCGGAGTCCAGACATACTTTTCGCTGAATTGGACTCGCGGGAAAACAGGGTCAGGAGATCTCGCGAGACAGAATGAGCTAGGGAAGCCGGCGGGAGCGGGGCTCTCTCGCGATAGGAGCAGCAGGCGTTCCCCGGCGGGAGGGACAGCGTGGGGAGGACTCTCGCGAGACCCGAAGGTGCCGCAGCCGCGGCGGCGGCCGGAGAGGGCGAAAGGTTTGTTAAATCGGACAGCTCCCAGGTCCCGGGCATGGGGGGGAAGGACTGGATCGTTCTCTGGAGTGCGGCGCTCGCTGCATCTGCAGATGCACTCCCTCCGCCCTGACCTTCCTCCGAACGGCCCTTTTAGGACCGGAAGTCCTTCTTCTCGAGCGCCCAGGGCTGGAGGCCGCTGGACTCCTTCCCGGAAGCCCTTCCCCGGCCGCGAGGACGCCGGCGCACCTGCCCGGAAGTCCCGCCTCCGGAGCGCCCCCGCCCCGCCCGAAGTTTTCCTGTCACCTGTGCCTGCCGCCGTTCCCGTTCCCGGTCTTGTCCCTGTACCCGCGAGCGGCGCATTGAGTGCCTCCCGCCCCGCCGCGCTGACCGGGCTGGGCACCGCACGCCCGCACTCGGGGCCCCTCCCCCGCGCCCCCATGTAGCTGGGAAGAGGGGCCTGGGGGTGGTCGGACCCCCGGGATCCTGAGGGAGGGGTGGAGGGCGCAGAGCCCCGCTTCTGCTCCTGCTACGGGGCGCGGCCTGCCCGGCCTCTCGCGCCGCTGCCATGCGCCCCGCGGCCTTCCCGCTTCCTGTGGTGGTGGCCGCCGTGCTGTGGGGGGCGGCCCCGGCGCGGGGGCTCATCCGAGCGGTGAGTGGAGGGCCGGGGGCGGGGCGGGGGCGGGGCGCGGGGCCGCGGCGCTGGGGAACACGACTCTCTCGCCCGCAGACCTCGGATCACAACGCCAGCATGGACTTCGCGGACCTTCCCGCTCTCTTCGGGGCCAGCCTGAGCCAGGAGGGCCTGCAGGTGAGGGCCCCCCCAAAATCTCTCTCTCCCGGGGAGGGGCTTGCGGAGCCTCGCTTTTGCGGAGGCTGGAGCCCGTCCGGGGTGGGTCCAGAGCCTGGAGGAGGCGGAAGACAGAGTCCACCGCGGGCGCCCTGGAGGGGCGTGGAGGGGGACGAGGAAGACGGCGGGGCAGAGCGCAGCTCCCAGCGGGGTCTTACGACGTCGCGCAACTCAGTGACCTCCCCGCGGCTTGATTTGCTTTCCTGGGAAATGGGGCGAGAGGCGTTTTCTCAGGGTTTTGGGGAAGTCCGGTCCCGTAAGCAGTGCTGACTTGCTTCACCGTGAGGACAGCCGGCCGGCGAGCACGCCCCGACCCGGCGTCCGTGCGCTGGTTCGTTAGGTGGTGGTGGATCACCGAGCGCGGAGAAGAGAGGACACGTGTACGTGTGGGAACCTTCAGGGTCGTGTCGGCTCTGGCTCACAGCTCATGAGCTGAGTAGCATCCCCTGTGGCAGGCAGGACGGAGCTTCTCGGAGTTGCGCGGGAAGGGAGAGGCTTTGGTAGGCACGAGGTGGCAGGACAAGTAAGTTACGCTCGGGTTAGAGCTGAGCGTGGCAAGACTCTCTCCAGCGGATGGCTGGTGGCCTGTCGGGCAGCTGGCCTTGCGAGTTCTGACCCGCTCATTCCAGATGGGCTGCTTTCGGTGCCGTTCTTGGGGGAGGCTGGAACTAACTCAGGGAGTCAGTCTGGGTCCCGGGCTTAGCACAAGTGGCTCTATTTGGGGCCTCTGGCCGTTTTCTTAGCAGAGGGGACTGTGTTTTGTGGGAGTGTACTGGAGACGGGGGTGGGACCCGGACGAGTGCAAACTTGGTTTATAATCTGAGAATCTGAAAGGCAGAATCTGAATTAGTTTCGAGTGTGGGATAGAAGCTCCCCCGGGACAGGGAGAGGGATGGTGGGAGGTCTGGCCAAGAGGAGTCGAGTGATGTCCTTGCCTCTTGGGTAGGCGGACTTCTGACTCAGGTAGGATGCTCCGGGGTGAGGAAGTGAGGGACGGCGCATGCGCAGCAAGGGGCAGCCAGTCTGCTTGGTGGGGCCCGTGGGGCGGTGAATCCAACTGTTGTTTGCTTCTCTTCCTTCCCCAGGGCTTCCTTGTGGAGGCTCAGCCGGCCAATGCCTGCAGCCTCATTGCCCCTCCGCCCCCAGCCCCGGTCAACGGGTCAGTCTTTATCGCACTGCTTCGAAGATTCGACTGCAACTTTGACCTCAAGGTTGCTGAATGCGCAGTGGGAGCTGGGAGCTGAGGGTGACAGAGGTACCCGGCACGAAGGGAGGCAAGGGCCACGATGGCCCCTTACTCCCTGCCTTGTCTCCCAGGTCCTGAATGCTCAGAAGGCGGGGTATGGCGCAGCGGTGGTGCACAACGTGGGTTCCAACGAGCTTCTGAACATGGTGTGGAACAGCGGTGAGGTTGCGGCACCTGGGCGAGCTGGGTTTTCGCTAGAGCTCAGGCTGAGATGTGGGTGGTGTGTGGCCGCCGGCTTGGGAGAACAGTCCGTCCTTGGGGCAGGGTAGAGCAGGAGAGCCGAGCGCCAGGGTTAGCGCTGGAGCGGAGCGGAGGGCTGGGTTCGCAGCGTCGTGCACTGATCCCCGCAGAGGAAATCCAGCAGCAGATCTGGATCCCGTCTGTGTTTATTGGGGAGAGGAGCTCCGAGTACCTGCGTGCCCTCTTTGTCTACGAGAAGGGGTAGGATGCGTCCCTCCTTCCCTCTCTGTCTTCAGCCCTTCTGTGCCCACCTGGAGCCCACGCCTCCGTGCCCTGGCCATTCAGCCTCCAGTCCTTGTCACGGTGCCTTGAGACTTTCCTCCCACCTCCGTCCTCGTCCGTGGGCCCCATCCAGCATGTTAACTTTGTCCCTTTACCTTTCCTGCTCCTCTGATCCTGGCCTTCTTTTTCCCAGGGCTCGGGTGCTTCTGGTCCCAGACAACAGCTTCCCTCTGGGCTATTACCTCATCCCCTTCACAGGCATCGTGGGCCTGCTGGTTCTGGCCATGGGAGCGGTAATGGTGAGTAGCTTGGGGTGGGGGACAGACGGCAAGAGCTGCAGCCTTTAAAGCCAGACTGGGTCTGTGCGTGGGAGGTTGGGGAGGGGGTTGTACTGGATTTGCCCTGTTTTGTTCCCCTTCCCCAGGTAGTCCGTTGTATCCAGCACCGGAAGCGGCTCCAGCGGAATCGACTGACGAAAGAGCAGCTCAGGCAGATCCCTACCCATGACTATCGGAAGGGTGAGGGGCTCCGGCGGAGGTGGGGGCCTTTCCCACGGCTCACCTGGTGCCGAAGGAGCTGGAGCTCGGGAGACCCGGGGCAGGGATGGCAGGTGTCAGCCTAGGACGCCGGCTTTCTCCTTCTTCGCCCGCATGCGCGGTGAGGTTGGGACAGTAGAGCAGGAGGTGGAAGGCACAGGTGGTTAAATGCAAGAGTTGGGGGGAGAGATGGAGGACGGCCCTTGCTGGGAAGGGAGCTGAGAGCAGACAGACGGAAGCAGTGGGGAGGAGTTGGTGTGAGAAGAAGAAACAGGTAAGGAGGGGTTGGGTCTTCAGGCTCTGGAGCCTCCAGTGCCCATATAAGGCTAAGCAGAAGCCCTGCCCCCCCACTTCCGCCCCTCCACTCCCTACCTCCCCACCCGTACACCTCCCCCCACAGAAACCCACTTCCCTAACCCCGGATTCTTCGGGTCCTACTGTGGCCAGGGAGGGTATCTGGAGGGTTCAGCGGCACCACTCCCAGAGTTCTCGGGGGCCTTGGTCCAGGATGGCTCAGAGACAGGACTTTCTTCCTGCCCCAGGAGACCAGTATGATGTGTGTGCCATCTGCCTGGATGAGTATGAGGACGGGGACAAGCTGAGAGTGCTCCCCTGTGCTCACGGTGAGGCCCTCCCCTCCCGGCCCCGCCCCGAGCCTCCCCAGAGCCTCTCCAGCCCTGCCGACAGCAGGTGCCTCACCCCCCTACCCCCCCACCCCATCTCTCAGCCTACCACAGCCGCTGCGTGGACCCCTGGCTCACCCAGACCCGGAAGACCTGTCCCATCTGCAAGCAGCCTGTGCACCGCGGTCCGGGGGACGAAGACGAGGACGAGACTCAGGGGCAAGAGGGTGATGAGGAAGGGGAGCCGAGGGACCACCCTGCCTCAGAGCGGACCCCGCTTCTGGGCCCCAGCCCCACGCCACCTGCCTCCTTTGGCTCCCTAGCTCCAACCTCTCCTGTTCTGCCGGGGTCTTTGACAGATCCCCCACCCGCACCCCCTTCCTCTTCAGCTGCCATCCTGGTCTAATAGTCCCCTGACACCCCCCCCACGCACCCCTCCCATGACCTATTTGCACAGCCCCTCATCCTCGCTCAGTCTTCTGTGTTGAGGGATGGGGGCATTTCCACCCCAGGTTTCTCCCTCCCTCAACCCCATCCTTTTGAGGGGGTTGGGTCTGGAGAGGGACTGGGTCTTCACTTACTGGGTCAATAAAGTTTTTGTGAACTAAGGAAGGGTGAGACCATTGTCACACACATGCACTCCTTTTTGGGGAATCGACCCCCCCCCTTTTTTTTCCCATAAAGGGACAGAGGTGTTCTGAGAGAAGAACCTGTAGCTATGGGGACAGCCCCAGCAGGCGATTACTGTGACTCAGAGAGGGGGAGCCCCACCCACATGGGGATGACTCAACCGGCCCTGCCTTGCCCGCAGGCCTAAACCCATTCTCTGGTCTGGAAGACTCTCCCATTATCTACCAATTCAGCTTGTACCTGAGGACTTAGGACTCGGAAATGCCACCTTTCCACCGAGTAAGGGCTGGCCCACCCGGGCAGGTGGACCCAGGCCGGAGCTTACCCCAGGGCCTGACTCGAGGAAGCCCAAGTTCCTAGATCCTCTAGTGCCCTCAACCCTCTTCTAAGCCAAAGGGTCACAGGGACCATCCTGACACCCAGGCCAAACCACACAGCACCTTGTTAGTAGAATCTTTTTTATTCAGAAAAAAAAAAACCCAAAAAAACAAAAAAAAGTTTTCCAACCACACACAGGAGGGGTTTGGGTAGGGGGAGGTGTCTGTCCATCCAGCCCCAGCCCCCAGCCCATGTGGTTTTGGCAGCAATAAGGGGTGTGGGGTAATGGCCCAAAAAATAAAAATGGTGTATGTGTGTGTCTGGGAAGGAGAGGGGTGCAAAAGCCGTGGGGAGTGGTGGGGGGCAGGGACGGACGAGGTCAGTACTGGGAACGCCGCAGGTGGGAGGCCATTTCATAACATTTCTTGTTGATCATACCACCGTGGACACCTTCTTTGCCCATCAGCAGGACTAGCGCTGGAGGAAAGAGAAAGGAGGCTGGGACCCAGGTGTCACAATTCCACCCCCTGCCAGCTGTTGAGCAGCTGTCCAGCCCTGGGGCTGTAACCCAACCGCCTCTCTCCCAGCACCCCCCCAACCACAGGCAGGCTGTCAGTCACTCTGGAACAATAGGGCTTTTCAAGAGGGGGAAATCAAGCTTGGAGCTGGAGAGGGCTCCGCTAAAATTCAGGGGCCGAGGCTGGCAGGCTGGTGACTGGGACTCAGGCTAGAAATAACCCGGTGGAGCCTGCCACACCACATCTTAAGAAAAGAGTTCAAAAGACAGCTAAATGCCAACTTCTGGCCACCCTGTCTACCTCTCCCAAGAAAATAGGGTTTCCCCTCTGAAAAGGTTCAGGGGCAGGAAGGAACTTAAGAGGTAATACAGTTCAACTTCTTTACATTTCGAGAGGAGGAACTGAGAACTGGAGGAACCATCCAGAGTCCTGGCTGGTTCAGTCAGGCTGGTGTGATCCCCTCATACTGGGGAGCCGCACAGAAGAAGAACCCAAAGACCAACAGGAGGTACAGGAGGGATCCCAGAGCTGGGAGAAGGTTAAGAGCCACTCACTCTTGGCAGTCATGGTGACAGTGATGTTGAAAGTGGGGGCTCCACCGGTGCTCTTGGTACGAAGGTCCATGGTGAACTCCCCATCCTGCAGCAGTGAGTCCCGGATAACAGAACATTTCTGGCCCCCAAGTGTCAGCCCGTTCACGAAAAAACTTGACCGGTCTTTGCCAACCAGGACACCAACCTCAGCTGGCTGGAAGAGTAAAGGGGCAGCCATCAGGTTAGTACAGCAAGGTTCCCACCGGCTTCAAGGATCCACCCACCCTCCACATCTCCCCCCAGAAGAGCTCTATGTCCCCTGCTCTGTGCACATCTCCGGGATTTGAGAACCTCTAGAGGGGACCTGCTGAGCGACGGGGCAAACCTAGTAAATGCTTACAGAAAGAGACAACACGTTCCTCTGGACACCTCGATCTCACTTAATAGGAAAAGCAAACCCAAGAAATAAAGGGAGCCAAAAGCCAGGGAGCAGAGTGGCCGGGCATGGAATGGGGAGCCTTTGGATGCACACCACTCTCCTTCAGGAAAAGCAGAAGCGAAGAGGGGAAGGGAGGGGGCGGGCGAAGCAGGAGAAACAACTTTGCCCTTATTTGGTCAAAGGTTCTGCAGGAGTTGCTAGGGGCCCGGACGCCTGGGTCTCCTGGTGACTTAGGGTCTGGGTCCAGGTAGCGGTGCCCCGAAAGGAGGAAGCAGATCCCCGGGGCCTTTCCGGGGACACTGGAAAACTTGGGAATGGGGCGCGGGGCCAGAGGCGGCCACCCCGCAACCAGGTCCAGACACCCCAGGGAGCCTCTCCCCCTCCCCCTAACCCCCCAAACCCCCACATCCGGTCCCCTCCCGCCCGGAAATCCCCTTCCCCCCCCTCCCGAACTTCCGCTCCCCCTCCCCACTTCCGGGCAGCGCGGACAGGGAGGTGGTGATGGGGCCGGCAGCCCTCATCCCTCATTCCTTCACTCGCGCGGCCTCCAACTTCTCACAAAGTTCCCCCGCCGCGGGCCCCGCCGCATGGCGGGAAGGGCGGGCGCGGGGACTTACGGGACGGGCCTCCCCGGGACGCGGGGCGCACAGCCGACCCCGGGGGGCGTGGGGCGGCCTCGCCCTCTCTCAGGGAGCCGGGAGCGCGGGGAGCCCCGGGCAAGCGCGGCGGCCTCCCGCGGCCCGCACCAGGGAACAATGGTGGTGGGGCGCGAGCCGGCCGCCGGAAGCGGGGCCGGGGGTCCCCCCAACGCCGCCCGATGCCCGCGCCCGCCCCGCCCTGGCCGAGGCGGAAGTGGGCCTCCGCACCGGGCGGCGCGCCCCTCCCCGCCCTGTGCCCCGGATGTAACGCCCCGTCGCGGGCAGCGGGGAGCGGGAGCGATGGGCGCCGCCGCCCCGGGGCGTGGGTCTTGGGGCCGCGGGGGGCCCGCTAACGTGCGGCCGCCATCGGCGCCGCCTCCAGGGCGAGGACCCGGTCGCGGCCCGCGCCCGCCCCCACCCGGGTCCCTCCCTCTCCGCGTCCGCGCCGGCCGGTGCCCCGGGGCGCGCGGGCCTCGCACTACCGTGATGTTGACGAAGGTCTTCCCGGGGACGGCGGCCCAGACGGAGGGCGAGTCCTTATAGCCCACGATGGCCGCGTCCTGACAGGTCCCGTCCGCCATGAGGTTGTCGATGTAGGCGTTCCACCCGGCCATGGCGCTGCTGCGGGGGCTGCTCTCGGCGCTGCTGCTGGGGCGACGGGCTGGGCTCGGAGGCCTCGGGCTGGCGGGCGGGGGGAGGCGGAGAGCTCGGGGCGCGCGCTGCCGTCCGGACCGCGGCTCTGCTCGGCTGTGCAGCAGCCCTCGCACCGCCACTTCCTGCTCCTCCTCCACCCCCCCCGGATTTTTATTTGCAAAGGGCGGGGGGCGGGGCCTGCTCCCCGTTCCCTCCTTCCCTCCCCCCGCCTGCCCAGAGACCGAACTTTGCAAAGGCGATTTTAAAAATCCCTCCCCCTATTGCAAAATTTGCAGAGTTGGGTGGAAAGCCCTGTGAAAGGATAGGGGACGGCAACGGCGGGGGCACTTAGGGTCAGGGCTCGCCCCGCTTCGCCCCGAAAATCCGTGAGACGCCGGTGTCGGGGAAGGTGGCGAGCCCGAGGCGGGCAGGGAAATGAAGGGAAGGCGAATCGGCGAGCCGCGCCGGTGGAGGCGGGTGCGGGGCGCGCAGGGTTAAACGGACCGGCTCCCCCTTCCCCCACCTCCGCCCTAGGGCAGGAGTGGCGGCAGCGGCGCGTGCGCCTGCGCCTGCGCGGGGCCGAGCCGGGCGGGAGGGCGCGGGGCGGTTGGGGCCGGCGGCCCGGGGCGCGGGCACACGGGGGCGCGCGCGCGCGCGCGCGACGGGACCCCCCCCCCCCCCCCCCCCCCC
>NW_019154166.1:1441664-1466349 GCF_002288905.1 Enhydra lutris kenyoni | reverse complement strand
GGGAACGTGTCTCCCGCCGGGCGGAAAGGGCGGGGGCGCGGCGCGCGCGGTCCCGCTGCTGCCCATCGGTTTTATTCAGTCCAGAAGTGCGGGAGCCCAGGGCCAGGTGGCCGGGGCCGGAGTTGAAGGCGCCCACCGGGTGCCACTCGTGTCCCCAGGATCTGCCCGAGGGGCACAAGCCGGGGCAGCTCCAGCCCCCAGGCAGTCCTTGGCCCCGCGTTCCGGCCCCGCCCGGCCTCTCCCCCAACACACACATACACACACACACACACGGCCAGCAGTTCGGGTCACTGGCCGTGCCCCTTGGCCCGGCGCGGCAAAGGTCACTGAGCGCGGGAGACGGGGGCGGGACTACTTTTCCGGGCGGAAGAACACCGGGGGTTTGCAGGATTTGCAACTTTTCCGAGAAGGGGAAACTCCCCTCCCGCTCGGGCCCCTCGGGTTCTTTCTTCTTTTCGGTGAAACTTGTGCTGAGAAGTCGTGCGCGCCCACGGCCCGGCGGGGAGGGGCGACCGAGGTCCCCACCACTGACCAGGTGAAGCCGCCCGCGCGGGCCGCTTCCGGCCCTGGGGGAGGGGCGCCCCGCCGGTCGCCCCCGGCCCCCGACGCCCCCCGGGCCCGTTCCTCGACAGCCGCGCGGCTGAGTCACCGGGCCGCCGGGTGGGGCCGCGCTCGGGCACGTGGCGGCTCTCCTCGCCCGCCGGCTCCTGAGCTCTGGCCCGCCGCGCCCGGAACCCCGGCTGGAGCACTCCGGGAGGGCGCGGCCCAGGCCGGGGCCGTGGACAGGGCGGGGGAGGGGACGAACCCCCAGGGGCCCACGGGCCGGGACCTGAGCTGTGGCCCCCCAGATCCGCGCCAGGCTCAGAGGCGCGCAGGGCCACCCCTCCTCCCGCCATTCATTTTGCGCCCCGCTGAGAAACCTCATTCACGGCTGGGCTGGGGCCGCGCCCCGAGGCGCCCGCGGTCGGCCGGGAAAGGGTCTCCTGGCTGCCGCTCCGCACCCGGGGCGACAAGTGCTGGCCCAGCGCTATCAGTAGGGAGCCGCGCCAAGTCTGAGGGCCCGTCTAAATTCGGCTCCCTGTCCCCTCCCCCACCCCCTAGCTGGCGCGAGCCGGGGTGGGGCCCAGAGAGGCCGCAATGAGGACCCTGAGAGGTGAGACCCTCTCGCCTTCCGAGTGGGAGATTACATTTGAGATCCCAGCGCTTGCCCCGGACCCCGGACCCTCCTCCGAGGGAGGGCAGAGGCGGCCGGGCGCCTGCCCAGTGAGCTGAGCATGTGTGGATGTCAGTCCTGCAGCCCCTCTTCCAGGCCCCCTCCCCAGCCCAGCAGGGTTCAGGTTACCCCTGGCCTTTACTAAAGGGCACTAGTCCCTCTTTAACCTTTGCAAAAGGGGAATATAATCCTAGTGAGGGGAGAGACCCCCCGATCTGAAGGCCCTTCCCTGCCCCTCCCCAGGGCTGGAATTAAAAGTTGGGGCTTTTATTGGGGGACGGAGAGGAAGGAGGGGTAGTCATTGACCTTTGGGAAGGGGGCAGGTGCCCGGGGCGGAAGGCTGCTGCTTTCGGCTGTAGTGGGCACTTGGCTGCCAGCCCAGGGTGGAGGGGGAGGATGGAGAGGGGGAGAGGCGGGGCTGGCTGGGGCACAGGGTGCTTAGGGGATAAATGCCCAGCCTGAGAGGGGGTGAGCTGACACTGTCCCAGCTGCCACCTAGACTCGGAGCTCACCCCGAACCCCTCTCGAAGATATCCCAGGTCTGGTGAATCCTCCAGTCCCAGAGGATAGGGGTGGGGAAGGGTGGTGCTGGTTTGGACAAAGTGGGAGAGCTGTCAGCATTCTCTTCCACCCAGGACTGGGGGTGCTTGAGAAAGACATGGAAGGGTTGGAGCAAGCAGGATGGGGGGTGCTCAGGGCAGGGAGCGAGACCGTGAAGAGAGGTGGATGAAGGAGAGTGAGGGTTGGAGCCAGATGGGGAATTTGGGGTCTCCACGGATTTGGAGGAGACCAAGGAGCAGGAAGAGGAGAACCAGCATAGCAGGAGAGGGTCTGAGGGCCAGCAAGCTTGGTCTGAAGACCGAGCACCCCAGCAGATGGGTGAGGGAGAGGGCCTCAGGGCACCTCTGTGGGCCACAGGGGTCCATGAGGGTCCCGGGAGCCGTGCAGAGGTCGCAGTTAAAGGAGAGGCCCCTGGATCCCTAGGATAGGGGTGGAACAGGAGCTGTTCTGAGGGGGGGAGGGGGCTGTGCTAGCCTCTTTGGTCTGTGACCTTTTTGTGGGATATTTTTAGCTCCCGCACCTGCCTTCTTGGGGTGGGGAAGACTCTTAAAGGGCAAGGGATTTCGGGTTCCTTCGGGGATCAGCTGTCCACACGCAGTCACACCTCCTGTCTTGCAGCCATGGCCATGCAGAAGATCTTTGCCCGGGAAATCCTGGACTCCAGGGGCAACCCCACAGTAGAAGTGGACCTGCACACGGCCAAGGGTAACACAGGCCCCTGGAGTGGCTTTGCCTCAGGAGACCCTGGCCCCAGGAGTTCTTGCCCCCCCCCGGTTCTGCCCCATATCCTCTCCTTTCTCTGGGATCCCCTTCCCCAGAGTTCTTCCAGCCTGGCTCCCCGGGGCGGAGAAGCAGGAGTCTCCCTCTTCACCGGCCCCTGGCCCTGAGCTCCGAGAGCATACTCTGGCCCTTTGAGGGTGCAGGGGACCGTGTGTGACCTTCCCCTTCAACCGCCCAGGCCGATTCCGAGCAGCTGTGCCCAGCGGAGCTTCCACGGGCATCTATGAGGCCCTAGAACTGAGAGACGGAGACAAATCCCGCTACCTGGGGAAAGGTGAGGGAAAGTGATGGGGGACAAGCCTCCGTGTGCGGGTGGGGTCAGGACCTGGGCACTTAGCAGCTTTATGGGGTATGGAGGACTGGAACCCAGCACTCTTGAGAAGCTGGGATCTGCGGGAAGAGGCCTGATTGAATCAGAGTTCTGAACGCCCCCAACCCTGCCCCCGGCTTCTCTAGGGGTCCTGAAGGCCGTGGAACACATCAACAAGACCCTAGGTCCCGCTCTGCTGGAAAAGGCAAGAGGGAGCTCGCTGCCCGCCCCTATGCCTCTACCCCCCCACCCCGCCGCAGCTCAAGCCTGGGAGAGGCCTTGCTTCACCAGACCACCCGTCCATCGTCTCCCGCAAATACCTGTACTTCCTCCCACAGCATATGCCCTGACTCCTGACAAACATGACCTCTGCTCCCCCCTCCCCTGCCCCCAACCTCTCCTTCCAGAAACTAAGCGTCGTGGATCAAGAAAAAGTTGACAAATTTATGATCGAGCTGGATGGGACGGAGAATAAGTGTGAGTGGAAGGCCCGGGGAAGGGACAGGATGTGGCAGGGGTGGGAGGGACCCCGGGCTGGAGGCCTGGTTGGGATTACTTCTGCATCCCACGATTTAGGGCACACCGTGGCTGGCTGGATTTGTACTCACTCCACAGGCATTTCCTGGTGCCTGCCCACCGCCAGGCCTGAAGCTGACACATTCCCCTGGGGTGGGGGCTCCTGGAGGAGACCGCTCTTAGCACACCCTTCGGGCCCAGTGGTTTGTCCTTCCGATGCTCCCTGGGGTGACCCCAAGCCATGGGGGAGAAGCCCTCACTCTTTTTTTGTGCTTGCCTCCTCTAGCCAAGTTTGGGGCCAATGCCATCCTGGGCGTCTCCCTGGCCGTGTGCAAGGCTGGCGCGGCGGAGAAGGGGGTCCCTCTCTACCGGCACATCGCAGACCTGGCCGGGAACCCAGACTTGGTCCTCCCGGTCCCTGTGAGTGCAGCTGCCCTCGCTCCATGCCACAGTGATGGGGCCACCACATCCAGGGAGCCGAGCAGCAGGGGCCCCTAGAGAGTCTACCTTCAAGACCCAGCTCCAAAGAAACGGTTTCCTGAAAGGGAACCTCTCGGGCTGCGGCCTGGCCACTCCCTCTTTCCCACAATCCCAGCCTCCCATTAAGCCTCTCTGCTGCTTTCCCTGGACCTAACCACCCCCCCCCCCCCCCCGCCGCCCCGTGTTCCTTCACATTCCAGCGCTGGGCTTGGTGCTAACTGGGGTGGCTCACTGTGCCCTGTACCCCAGGCCGAGGGTCTGGCATCTCCGTCTCCTTTAATCTTTATCAAACCCAGGCCGCTGGTTTAAGCCTTCCCTGCCCAGGCTGTCCTGGAGGCAGCCGGCTCTGCCTGTTTGCTCACGGATCTTAGAGGAGGTTGCCTAACCGCTCTCTGCCTCGCTTTCCTCGTCTGTAAAGCAGGGGTGATGACAGGATCTCGCTAATGCAGGGAGCGAGCTCACGGACCCCATGGAAGGCTCCACGGCGGCGCCACTGGCTATCACAGACCAGGCACCCATGGAGGCCTCGTTTCCAGTCTGTTTGATTTTGAGCTTCAGACCCTGCGGGAAAGCGGGTGGTACTCCCGTCTTGTAGAAACAAGGAGAGAGACCCTGAGAAGTCAGAGTGCTCACTCTAGACCCTGCGGCTGGGGATTCAGGACGCCAGGCTTCCACCTGGATCCTCCCAGCTGGCCCGGGTCTGAGCTGCCCTCCCTTCCCTCCCCATGCCAGGCCTTCAATGTCATCAATGGGGGCTCGCACGCCGGCAACAAGCTGGCCATGCAGGAGTTCATGATCCTGCCCGTGGGGGCCAGCTCCTTCAAGGAAGCCATGCGCATTGGCGCCGAGGTGTACCACCACCTCAAGGGGGTCATCAAGGCCAAGTACGGGAAGGATGCCACCAACGTGGGTGACGAGGGCGGCTTCGCACCCAACATCCTGGAGAACAATGAGGGTCAGTGTGAGCGCTCTGAGGGGCAGAGCCCCCGTGTCCCCGCGGAGGAGGGGCTGCAGGGACCGCAAGCCCCGGACCCTCAGGTCCTCTGTTGCCCCTCCCCCAGCCCTGGAGCTGCTGAAGACGGCCATCCAGGCGGCCGGCTACCCGGACAAGGTGGTCATCGGCATGGACGTGGCGGCGTCCGAGTTCTATCGCAACGGGAAGTACGACCTCGACTTCAAGTCCCCCGATGACCCTGCGCGGCACATTACTGGGGAGAAGCTGGGGGAGCTGTACAAGAACTTCATTAAGAACTATCCTGGTGAGAGCCCCCTCCTGCCGCGCTGCCGCTCCTGCCCGGGACCCCGGCGCCGGCCCAGCACGGGGACTGGGGCACCTCCACGGCTCCTAAGGCCCGCCGAAATCCCATCTGGGCTCTCCCGGCCTGTGTCCCTCGAGGCCCCTCTGGTCTTTAACTGGCTCTCCCCCCGACCCCGCAGTGGTCTCCATTGAGGACCCCTTTGACCAGGATGACTGGGCCACCTGGACCTCATTCCTCTCGGGGGTTAACATCCAGATCGTGGGGGACGACCTCACAGTCACCAACCCTAAGAGGATCGCCCAGGCCGTCGAGAAGAAGGCCTGCAACTGCCTGCTGCTGAAGGTCAACCAGATCGGCTCCGTGACCGAGTCCATCCAGGCGTGAGTGCCTCCCGGCGCCCGGGTGGCCGCAGCCTCCCTCAGCCCCGGCTCCGCCCGTCCAGCCGCGTCGGACGTCCCCCAGCTCCTGCCCCGTCCCACCCTCCCGGCCCCAGAGCTTTGCCCCAGCGACCCTGCCGTGCCCCACTTTCAGCTCGTGGGGTTCCTCCCCCAGATCCTGCCCTTCCTCCCCACCAGTATCTCAGAAGCTCATGCTCGAAATCGAGATTCTCCCCTTCTCTCCTACTTCCCAAGGAACTTAGTCATTCCCTTCCCCGCCAAGAGCCCACTGCCCCAAACCGAAGGGTAGAGCCCCACCGTGCCCTGGGCTTTCTCTCTGAGGTCCCGGTCGATCTTACCGAGTGTCCTCCCTACCCAGCTGCAAGCTGGCTCAGTCTAACGGCTGGGGGGTGATGGTGAGCCACCGCTCCGGGGAGACCGAGGACACGTTCATCGCCGACCTCGTTGTGGGGCTCTGCACGGGGCAGGTACGGTTCCCAAGTGTCTGACGGGCCTTCTTGGGGTCCCCGGATTCCTGCCCGGGTTGGAAGCCCCCGCGTGCCGCTCCCACCGCCAGCCTCATGCAACCCTGGGAACCCTCCTTTCCTCCCCAGATCAAGACGGGTGCCCCCTGCCGCTCAGAGCGCCTGGCCAAGTACAACCAGCTCATGAGGTATGGGGGGTTGCGCAGCGGGCCTGGATGTGGGGGGCCTGGGCTGGTGGGGTTGGGAGGCGCAGCTCTGACTTGGCCTGCCTTCTAGGATCGAGGAGGCTCTCGGGGACAAGGCTGTCTTTGCCGGACGCAAATTCCGCAACCCGAAGGCCAAGTGAGAAGCTGCAGGCCCCGAGCCCCACCCCCGGGACCCATCCAGGCCTTCAAGCCTTTCCCCGCGGAAATAAATGCTGGTGGCAAACAAGACAGTGGCCTGCTCCTTGGTGGGACAGAGGGGGTGCCGGTCTCTGGGTTGGCCACAACAGGAGGTGGAGAGGTGGGGCAGAGGAGGACCACGAGGGTGACCTGCTGGGACCCGGAAGAAGGGGAGGGACGGGCTCACACTTCGGAAGGAGGCTGGGGGGAGCAGGGCAGGGGCCGGGGGTCTGAGCGCCCCGTGAGGGGAGGCTCCCTCGGATGTCTTTCTACCCACGGGGTGCACTGTGGGTCCGAGTCCAAGGGCTCGTGCTCACGAAGCTTTCACCATCGGGCACGCTTGTAGACACTGGACATCTGTGAACCAGCGCTGTCAAAGGGTTATGCCCCCCCCCATCCTATGTGTGAGGAAACCGAGGCACAGAGAGCCTCCCTGACCGGAGGGGCCAGGAGCCAAAGCCGCGGGCCCTTCGTGCTCAGTGAGTGCACTCTTTCAACGTGATCTCCTGTAGACCTCACCCAGGAAGGTGGCGGCGTCTGGCCGTGCCTGACCGGCACATGCATTTTACACTGTTCGACCTAGAATCTTCTTCCTCCCTGGGACCCACCTTTCTCTGGCCAAACAAACCGGGACATTGGGTCAAACAGTGTTTATTGAACGTAAAGTCATCCCAGCCCCACGAAGAAGAAAATTCCAAGGAAAAAGGGGAATAATACACGTTAAATACCCACCTGCGTGTTCACACACACGCACGCACACACACTAGCACACGCACACGTCCAGGCTCCAACAGTGACGCGTCAAACACAGGCCCCCCAGCCCGAGACACCGTCAGAGGTGGTGTGGGGGGCGGGGGGGCTCCAGGATGGGTTCTAGTAGCAGCAGCCTGTTCCCCCTGCCCCCTGCCCTGCCCTGCCCCGGGGAGCTGCGGCGCCTAGGAGGTGGGCGGCAACTCTTCCCCGCTCTGGCGCAGCCGCTTCTTGGCCCGGATCTCATTCATGGCCTCTTCGATGGAGCGCGTGTCCCTCTTGTTGGCCACGGGCACTGCGGGGTGGGAGAGGAGTGTGGGAAGGACCCAGGAGCCCTGCTTCACAGCCTCCCCCGACTGCCCACAGCCCTGTCCCGGCCGCCCGCCCCCACGGGGCCTCACCACAGCCGTAGGTCTTGTTGGCCTGCAGCATGTGGGCTGCGTCCTTGGCCGCCCCCTTGCCAATGAGGTGGCTGTACTTGTCCTTGTAGTCGCTTGCGGGGCTCACCACCACGGGGCCCTGCTGGGCCGCCTCCTCCTCCTGCCGCTGGGCCAGCTCCTAGGGGTGCAGAGACGAGGCACCAGCGCTCAGGGGCCTGTCCCCAACCCCTCCCGGGGCCGGGCTGCCGGGCGGAGCTCACCTTCAACTTCCGTTTCTCCTCGGCCTTCTGGGGGTCCCACTCCTCGCCACGACGGTAGGAGTCCAGCTCTTCGTCGGAGGGCGCAAATTCCTGAGGATAAAGGAACCACGGGGTCAGGCTCCACAGCCACGCTGCATCCGGCCTCTCCCCCTGGGGGGTATAGGCTGGAAAAGAGAGAGGAGGGCGGGCACTTGGGCCTTTCACCTTTTTGAAGATCATGACATAGCGACACTCATCATCTTCCCCGAAGGAGAAGGACGTCAGGCCAGCCACTTCCACCACATCGTGTCTGGGAAGGGAGGCCAGAAGGGAGAGTCTGGAGGGCCGCCGGGGCCCAGCACCCACTTCTCGGGGGCCCCCGTGGGCCCGTTCACGCCTCCCCCAGCCCAGAGACACTCACAGGATGCTCCTCTCTATCTTGTTCATCGGCTGGAACTTTTTCTTGACCTGGCCGCTGTCTTGGATGAAATCTGACACCTCTTTCTCCATCTTGGGAGACAGAAGACGAGGACGTGAGCCCACGGCTCCACCCCAGGACCCCTTTCCCGAGACGGGCCAGCGGGCCTCGCCCCCTACACCTTCCCCAGCCTCCATGCCACTGGCCTCCAGGCTTCTCACTGCACACATCTGGGAAAACCTGAGACCTCAAGCTTCCAACCCTAACTTCTAGAAGTCCTCCCTGAGGCCGCCTCTGCCAGGCCAGCGGGCTCACCCTTTTACGGAACTCGGCTTTCTGCTGTCTGTCTTGCTCCTGCAGTTTCTTCAGCCGGGCAGCCTGCTCTGGGGGAGAGAAACGGCAGCATGAGCCCGGGGCTGCAGCCAGGGGTGGCGGCGTCTGCGAGGCCTCACACGAGGTCTGGCGTGCCCTGGGAGAGCCGGGCAAGTGTTTCTTCCCCAGACGTCCATGCACTCACTCTGTGCCTGGCACAGACACTGGGACGAAGCTTGCCCTTCAAGAGCGCACGCTTTAGTGGGAGTGACAAGGAGAACCATGCTTGACCCCATTTCCCAGCCCCAGTGGGGAACCCGGTTCACAAGCATTTATTTCATGCCCACGATGCATGGAGACCTGACACCTCTAGGGCGCTGAGAACAGAGGCAGCGCTGCCCTCCAGGAGCTTCCCATCATGCTGTCTCCCCAGGAAAGGGGAAATTATTGAACTTCCTGTATTCTGTAACACTCCCGATTCTCACTTGCACCGACAGGAGGGCGCCGCAGTGGCTGGTCTAACACCCAGCTTCTTTGGGACTGCGGATGTCCCAGATGAGCTGCAAGGGTGCTCCCCCAGCTCGGGTTTTGGCGCCCCCTCCCCTCTGTCCTGCCACTTGGAATCCCCTGAGCTTCCGGCCCACCGGGCCCACGCGCAGGGGTCCGAGGCCCCCTGCTGCCCCAGACCGCTTCCCGTTTGCCTAACCGCTTGGTGCCTGTGCACCTGTGGTTCCTCCTCATGCAGACCAAAACCCACCCAGAGTCCGAGCTGTCACTGCCTCCCCTGGGGCCCGAGCACGCTGGGGCTTCAGTGCAACGCCTCATCTGCCTGCCCGACGGACTGGGAGCCGCTGCAGGCAGGGACCCTGTTCAGGCCCCGCCAGTCCCTCTGGGTGGACGCGGCCGGGCGGCCTGGGGGCTCTGTCTCATCTCAGAGCCCTATCCCCAGGGCCCCTATGTTGACCACTGACTGCTCTAACTGGCCTGCGGGTCTCTCCCTGCGTCTGGGGAGGTGGCCTCCGACTAAAGTTAAGAACGTGAGCCAGAAACAGCGCAGTTCGCCAGTCCCGGCCGGTTTACGACCCCACCGCTTCGGAACCCTGGGACCTCAGGCAAGCGACTGGACTCTGCACCTCGGCTTCCGGGTCCGGCCGCGGCCGCCAAAGCGCCCACGTGCTGCCCGCCCGGAGGCCTCGAACACGCTTCTCTGCCCAAGGGGCAGGCGGCTCCCGCCCCGCTGAAGTTCCCGTCGGCCCCCGGACTACGCCCTTCGGGAGCTGTCAAACTCGGGCGTAACCGCTCCGTGCGCAGTCCGGACTGCGCGCTCCCCGACGCAGGGCGCGGGCCCTAGACCGCCGGGGCCCCTAGCGCGGCAGCCCCGGTGCGCCCCGGCCCGCTCGGGGAACCGGGCGGGGAGGCGGCGGCCACTCGGACGGCCGCGGCGCCCTCGTGCCTCCAGCTTGCAGAGCGGCCCTGCAGCACCGGGGACCCGGCGACCGCCCACGAGGGAAGGGCGGCGGGGCCGCGGGAGGGGCTGGGGAGAGCAGTAGGAGGGGCGCAGCCCTGCAGGCCCGGCCACCAATCGGAGGCGCCGAGGGCGGGGTGCGCCCGAGGAAGGTCGGGCAGACGTCGTAGGCGGACCCCGAAAGGGGGGGCCAATAGGGGCGAAGAGGCTGCGGACGGGCGTGCCGCGGAGCCAATCGCAAGGCGGCTGGGGTGTGGGCCGCCAACACGCCCCCCACAGCCCGCAGGCGGGCCCAGGAACGGGTGGGAGGGGGCTGGAGGCAGCCAGCCAATCAGACCCGGACAGCGGCGGACGGGCGGGCCCGCCGGCGAATTGGAGACAAGGACCGCGGAAGGCCCGTAGGAAAGAAGGCGGGAGGCTGGCGCTGGGGTCCGGGCAGCCAATCACCGGCCGCTGAGGACAGCGGGCGGGCCGGCAGCCCTTTAGGGACTCCGGGGGTCTCCGTAGGGGCCTGTGAGGGGTCTTTCAAGGTTTAGGAGGCGGCAGCGTCCGAAGGGGCGAGAGTGCGGCCCTGAGAACCGGGCGAGGAGAGGCGGCTGTGGATTTGGGGTCCTCACCTCGGGCCTTGCGCCGAGATTCCTGGTCCCCGAGGCTGGGCGGCTTCTCCATGGAGCTCAGGATGGAGCCCAGCAGGTCCGCCATCTTGGGAGTGACTGCGGAGGGGCGGCGCGTCTTAAAGGGAAGGGCGAGGTGCCTTTAAGGCCGGAAACACGTCGGAGGCGGCACGCTCCGCGGCCCCGCCCCGCCCGCCGCGGCCCCGCCCCCGGCCCGCCCCCGCCCCCCGGCGCGCGCAGACAGAGGCGGGAGGCCGGCTGGTGCAGCGGAGTTTAATGGCAGCGCGTGGACACCGAGCCCATGCACACGTAGACTTGCTCGTGGAGCCGGCCGGGCCCCGCCGCGCCGTGCTCGCTCGCGCGGCGCCTTAAATAGACTCTTCACTCTCTTCTGTATGTTACAGTATGTACAGGCCCCTTCCCCGGGCGCGCGGGGGCACCGGGCGACCCCGCCGCGCGCCCCCCGCGGCCCGGGCCCCGCGGCAGCCGAGGGAGCGGACGCGCCGACGCGCGGGGTCGGGCGGGGCGCGCGGCGGGGGAGGGGCCGAGGCGGGCACATTCAGAGACGCGTCCAACGAATAAATAAGGCAAGTCGGGAAGGGCCGAGGCGGGCACAGGCGGAGGGGGACCGCGGAGAAGGGGCAGGCGGGGCTCCGGACGTCACGGCGGGAGATGCAGGGAGGCGGGGGCTGCGGGGCGGGGGACGCGGAAGCGGGGTCGCGACCCATGGGGGAGACCTAGGGAGGGGGACAGCTGCCGACAGGGGCTCCCCTCCCCGGGAGTGGCCTCTCCCTGTTGAGACTGCCAGAAGCGGCCCCCAGAGCGCTGGGGAAGGCAGGGCGCAGTCAGGTGGCCAGTCCGGGCTGGGGGAGCCCTTCCAGCTCCTGGTTCTGCTTCAGTTCCCTCATCCTGCAGAGACAAGGGGAAGGAGTCAGGAGAGCAGCGGGGGGTGGGGGGCGCGGGGAGGCTGGCGCGGGCGCGTACAGGTGCCCCAGGGACCCCGCCAGAAAAGGGAGCACCTGTGTCGGCAGCGCCGCAGGAATCTCATGATCTTCCGGGCTGCCTGGTCCTGCTTCTTGGTGAGGAAGGAGCCTCTGGTGGCAGAAGAAAGGATGAGGCGCCATGGCACACCAGCACCCTCGCCCTCAGCTCTGGGACCCAGGAGGGAGACGCAGGGGCCGGATGCTGGGCTCAGCACCCCCAGGGGCCCAGCAGGGAGGGGCAGGGGCGGGATGCTGGGCTGGAGTGGGCGCAGGGCAGCGGCCCTGGGCGTGCAGGGCTGTGGGCAGCCGTACTTGCTGCGGGCTGGCAGGCTGCCCGGGGGCCGGTGGGGAGGCCCGGGCCGACGGCGGTAGGAGCGGTAATGCTGCTGGATGAGCACAGCCGCCCGGCGGCTCTGCTGGAAGCGCTTCTGTTCGTAGTAGCTTCGGAACTTGCTCTGGATCAGGATGGCCGCCTGGGTCATCTTCTTATAGAGTGCAAACTGCAGACACGGAGGGGCAGGGGCTGAACTGCAGGAACAGAGCCCCGAACCCCTGCGGGTCACCCCCAGGTTCAGCTGCTGTAAGCCTCTAGTCCACACGCTCGTGGGAAGCTGAATCATCATGGACAACCTCACACCCAGACCTCAGGCCTAATACCTTAAGCGCAATCCAGGTCAGCTTGTGGAGAGAGAAGGGGAGTTAGGGCTTCGGCAGGGACCCGCGGTGGGGGTGGGGGGTGGGGGTGCATGTGCACTGGGTGCCTGCGGGAGCGCCGTCTGGAGACCCAGCTCTCACCTGCTTGTACTTCCGGTAGCAGCGCTGGATCACAGCCGCCGCCACCTCCTGCTGCTCCTTCAGCCTCCGGCCCTGGGGCGAGACAAGGGAGTCAGCACCGGGAGCCCCCAGTGCTCACCTGACCTGTCTTGCCACTGGCCAGGAGCCCAGTCTCCCCCCGACTCGGACTGCTGTCATGCACACCCTGGGACCCCCGGCCCTCTGACCTTGTACTTTCGGAACGCCGTCTGGATGACGCGTGCGGCCTCGTACAGTTCCCGCTGCTCGTGATCCGACAGCGTCAGCAGGGCGAAATCACTCTCCATCTTGCCGCTGGCCGAGGCAGACAGGAACTCTGCCCAGGAGGGGGCTGGGGGGACAGCCGGGCGCCCACGCTCAAAGGGCAGTTCGCTGTAGGGGAACGGGGAGGGAAGTTACGGGGAGGGAACCACTGCGAAGGCAGAGCTTGGGCAACGGCGTGGAGAGGGACTTGGGAGCTCCCCAGTCGGTTTGGTCTCTCCTCAAAGGCCCTGGCGCCCAAGCTGTAGTGGATCTCTGGCTCCGGGAAAGGCTCCTTCCCTGCTCCCATCCGCCCTGGACACATCTAGATGCTGCTCTCTCCTGGGCTGGTCACCTGGGGGGGCCTGAGCTGGGGAAATGGTCCACGTTCTCCAGGTAGCTGGCCAGCCAGGACATGGTCTCGCTGAGCCCCAGGGCCCCTGTCCGCTCCCTCGTGGGCGCTCCGGCCTCAGGCAGCCCCACGAAGTCCTCTCGCTTTATCCGCTCTGGCGTGGCTTCGATGATCTGCTTGGCCAGTGAGATCATGTCCACCTGCATGAGGGAGAAGCTGCTGAGTCCCCAGCCTCCCCCACTGCCAGGTGCTCCCGGCCAGCCACAGCTGTAGCCAATGTCCACCTCCTGTCACTCCCGTCGCCAGCAGAGCCTGAGCCTCGCAGGTGGCTGTCCCGGCTCCCCATTTCGCAGAATTTTGCATTTATACTCCCTGGGCTCCCGTGTGGGTGCATGGCGGCCCTCTGTGTGGAGACGTCGTGGAAAACAGGACAGGAAGGCCCTGCTCTAGACAGGGATGCAGGAACTGAGCAGACGGAGCCCCTGGCCTTCCAGGCTGACTACCCACTGCCCCCTGCTCCTGGGCAGCCCCCCAGCACGCCATCCCCACGGGCTTGGCCAGGCCCACAACCCCAGGCCTTGGAGGCCCCCTCCATGGCCCCGTGCACTGCTCTGGCCGCACGCAGCGCGGTTCTCTGTGCTGTTGTTGAAGCTGTCGGGGACTTTGGCAGCCTCTCTGGGGCAGGCACATCCCGGGTTTGAGCAGCCCAGGTGCCGCCAGCCCCCAGGATCCTCCTGTCAACCCGAGCCTCCCTCCCTGCTCCTCTCTCCGTCGTGCTGCCCAGCATCCCCGAGGACCCCATGTCTTCACGAGGGGCGGCTCCCCAGGATTTTTAACCTCTGATGCCTTGTGACTTCGGAGTCACAAGCTCTGAGTGGTGCTAAGCAAAGGGTTCCTGTGCCCGTCCCCAAAACAAGGGCAGCCAGCCCCTTCTTCCCAGCTGAAGCCAGACACTGCTTCTGCTCTGCGGGATACTCGGTGTCTGCGCCGCACCCCCCCACCCCGCACCCCTCACAGCTCCGTCCATCCGCAGATGGCGGCGTACCGGGATCACATCCACGGCCGGCGGGCCGTCTGCTTCCTCAGGGGCAGCCCCAACTTCTGGGGCTGCTGGAAGAGGAGGCGGGGAGGGGGCTGGCCCGTGGGGGTTGATTTCACAGTCCATGAGGAACAGGGGGACCTCGGGGCCACCGGCAGAGAGCTGGCCAGGGACAGTCTCGGAGGCCGGCAGAGGACTACCATCCGGGGCGCTGGAGTAGGCAGATGTGATGGAGAAGGTGCCCTCCGACAGCTCCGAGGGCGAGGAGACGCTGCTCAGCCCTGTGAGGGGAGGGGGAAGCCAGGGTAGGGGGTGCCCGACCGTCCCCCTCCCACCCACAGCCTCCTCTTAGGAAGACCAGGGATGAGTCTCACCAGTGTCAGGACTGGAGGAGGGTGGTGACAGGGTGAGTGGGGGCTCCGCTGAAGCTTCCTGTCTCTGCAGTTCCTCGAGGCAGCGGGCAAGGCGCACGTGACCCCGGGAGTGTGCCACGGACAGGGGCAGCCGGCCCAGGGAGTCAGGAATGCTCAGCGCCTGCCGGTTCCAGCGGAAGAGGAGCACTGCGGCTTCCAGGTGGCCCAGGGCACAGGCCCACATCTGCAAGAGAGTGGGAGGCAGGAGGTGAGGCCTGGGGCCTCCCTGGCTGGGTCTCCCTTGCGAGACCCGTCCCCAGGCAGCGGCCCGTATGCACTCACCAGTGGGGTGCAGGAGAAGTGGTCCACGTTGAGCGGATCAGCCTCTTGCTCCAAGTCCAAACTCCCTGTCCCCACGCTCCTGGAGGATTTGGGACAGGGACACCGGAGCCCGGTCAGGGTAAGGGCAGGTGCTGTGGGAGCATGCTGTCCAGAAGCACCAAGATGGGCGGGGGGTGCTTGCAGAGACACAGGGCAGGAGGAGCCCCAACACTCAGCGTCCCAAGTCGTGGGGGGTGGGCGCAGTGTTGAAATTCCTGGAGTGCGAGCCCTTTCCCGGCCCTTCTAACCACAGTGACCGAAGCTCCCTCCTGGCGGGGCTCCAGGTGGTCTGGGCCCTCCCTGGTCGCCTCCCCGGGGCCCTGCTCACCGCCACTGGCTCAGCGTCTCGATGAGGCGTGCGTAGCCCTGAGCAGCGGCCAGGTGTAGGAGGCTCATGCCTCGGAAGGGGTTCCCGTGGGCCAGGCGCTCAGGGCCCCTCTGGGTGGACCGCGGGATCATGCTCTCTACCAGGACAACCACCCGAGCCTCAAAGCCAGGCCCCTGGCCTTCATCCTGTGGAGAAGACCCCTTTAGGCAGAGACTTGAGTATCTGGCCCCTGGCTCGGCATGGCCTCGGCCGCCCCCACCTGTCCTCTCCCCTCCCCATCCAGGCTCCTGCCACCCAGGCCTCCCCCTGTGGCTCCTGACATCCCCCACTTCATGGCTCGCTTCCTCCAGCAGCTGTGGCAGCCAGACCTCACACGGCCTTGCCCGCGTGTGCCCTTCACGCCGGCTGCGGTCAGTGCCATGCCCGCAGACGGCCCAGCCACGTCCTCAGAGACCCGGGCCCACAGGCTCCCTGTCCCCTCCCCCACCCGCTTCAGATCAGAAATAGTCTGTCGTCTGCGGCCTGTCATGCCAACAGGACGCCCAGAATAGCTGCTCCTGCCACGGGGTGACGTCAGGGAGGAGGAGGCTGGGGGCAGGAGGGACAAGCGAGTCCCACAGCAGAGCCGTTTGCTCCAGTGGGACCCTCCTCGGCTTCCTGCCCAGACCTCCCTCCCCGCGGAGGTACCTGGATCGGAGGCGCGTCAGGACCGCGGCAGGGAGCCTGCCCAGCTGCTGCCATGTCCGCCATCCGCTTCTCCATCTGCTCCAGCCGCTCCAGAATGGACATTCGGAACTGGTTGTCTGAGGGGAAGAGGTACGGGAGGCTAAGAGGCGGGCGGGCGCGGGGGACACCCATGCCACCATGGCTAGACCCGGGAGGTGAAGACGAGGCACCAGGGTCTAATTCTTCTTCACCAGAACAACAGCCCCTGGGCCCCTCGCCCTGTGTACAGCCCAGCCAGGATGCAGGCCTAAAACAAGGACCTTTAGCGCTACCCGCCAACCAGGAACCGGAATCTGGAACCAAAACCCCGTTCTTCAAGACACAGACGGGGCAGGGGTTCCAGCGTGCGACCCCGAGCTGCCCCAGGTCACTCACGCGTGCACACGCTCACGCGCACACACACCCAGCCCTCCAGGTGAGCCCTCCATCAGCTCTCCCTGCCCCAGAGCAATCTCTGTCCCCCGCGCTGCGCTGAAGGACTCCGGGGCCCCTCCTATCTATCGTCCACTGCCCAAGTGAGCTCGGGGCTTGTGATTTAAGCACCACCCCTTCCTCCCGGCCCCTCACAGCTGTCCACAGAGAGCATGGTGGGGCTTGGAGGTGACAAAGATGGATCGCCATGTCCATTCCTCCTCTTTCTCCCCCACCCGGGGCACAAGAACGCACACACGCGTGCACACGCACGCACGCACACCCCAAGCCATATCTGTTCCCTCCTGAGATCATGTGAGGACAAGGAGGGGAGGTGGGAGGGGATCAGAGCCACAGGAAAACAGGCACCCAACGGGGTGGAGGTTGGAGATGTCCTGCTTGAGAAGCAGGACAGAAAAGGGCTCAGGCCTAGAGCTGATGGCGGGGAGGAGGGTGGACGGTGAGGTAAAGGGCAGAAGGGACAGGAGAGGAGGAAGATGTGGCAAAAGAGCACCAGGAAGGAGGGGGGCAGGTGAGGGCATGGGGCACAGGGAAGCGCGAGGAGGGAGGAGACCCCCCCCCAGGGGGAGACAGGGTGGTGGGGCAGCGCTTTGGCAGGGGCCCCCCAAGGCTGAGACAGCAGGGGGCAAGGGCCCCTGAGGCAAAGCAGTCCTGTGACAGAGGGAGGCGGCAGGCGAGTGCGGCAGGGGTGGCAGCGCAACTGAGAGAAACCCAGAGAAGGGGGACCCCCGGCTGGACGCAGGGGCCGCGGGGACACCGCGCTGAGAGCCACGGGAGGGAGAACCAGGACAGGAACACGCGGGTCTCTGTGTAAGTACGTGTGTGCACACGTGCGTGTTTCTACAGGAAAGCGTGTTAGAGCGTATTAAAGGTGAACATCGCAAGGCAGTGACGTGGTCAGTCTTCTGCTTCGTGCCTGTTACCCCAGATTTCTTGTTACCCCAGATTTCTTATTGCAAACACCTACCTCAAAGGCAGAGGCAGAAACAGAAAGGAAGTTGAAATCATGTGCCCCAGTACACGCGCAAGCTTGTGCACACGGACACCCACGCACACTGCTCTAGACCCCATCCCCGCTCCCACCTCCTGGCCTGGCTCCGTCCCATTTTTGGGGCAGAGAGGACGGGCCAAGAGCTGGGACAGAGATGGCTCCAGGATTCCCAGGGGAGGGCACGGGAGGGACACTGGCTGCCCCTTTAGAAGCATGAAGCAGGAGCTGGGAAAAGGCCGCTGGAGTCCTGGGGTGTCTAGGAGTGCGCCCCACTCCAGGTCTGGGCCCCACACGGGCTACTTACCGTCCAGTGACAACCAGTCAAGCTGCGTACTTGGCAGTGACGGGAACCGGCGGGCTCGATACTCAAATAGCACAGAGGTGGAAAGGGGCCCCTCCCGGCCTGCCACCTGCAGAGACACCAGCCCCACCTCATGGGCTGGGGGGGACAGGGTCAGGGACAGAGGCTCTCTCCCTGGTTACTTCTCTGGCCCCGCATGAGAGCCACACAGGACCGTTTCACAGTCGGCTCTGCTGCACCCTTGCTGGAGGCAGGGACACCCCTGGCTGACGTGGCCTTGGCGCCACCTGGGGCCGGATTCCCATCACTCAAGAACTTAACACCTGCTGCGGGCTGGGCCCGGGGTGCCTGGGATTGTAGACCCTGCAGCTAAGTCCGCGCCCAGGCCTTGGGGGGCTGAGGGTCCACAGATGCCCCAGCTTAGAAAGCAGTTGGCTCCCCCAAGGTCTGGGGCAGGGTCATGAGCCTGTTACCAAGATCAGGGAGAGCAAAGCAGCTGCTCACCAGCAGGGTCCAGTGAGAGCTGTGTCTGGGCTCTCCATGTCTATGGCCTTGACGAAACCACCAGGCCCTGGTCCCCAGACTGCAGGCTGAGAGGAGTCCCAGCACCCAGCCTCCCTGGTCTCCCTCTGCCTTTCATGCACCCCTGGACCAGGCTGTCACGATAGGGCACACTCCCAGACAGCCAATCTATACCCTGTCACTCTGGTGGTCCCTGCGGTCCCAGAGCAGCACTGACTGCTGGGTGCAGGTAAGGAGCAAAGCCGGGGGCAGAAGGGCAGAGGCGAGCCTTGGCAATGATCTCTAGACCATGCTGTCCAACAGAGCTTGCCTCCATGATGGGAACATTCTGGATTGGCACTGTCCAGCAGGGTAGCTTGAAGCCACATGTGGCTACTGAACCTTCAATATGTGTTTGCTGGGGGCGCCTGGGTGGCTCAGTGGGTTGAAGCCTCTGCCTTCGGCTCAGGTCATGATCCCAGGGTCCTGGAATCGAGCCCCGCATCGGGCTCTCTACTCCGTGGGGAGCCTGCTTCCTCCTCTCTCTTTGCCTTGCCTCTCTGCCTACTTGTGATCTCTGTCTAATAAATAAATAAAATCTTTTAAAAAATCTTATTTAAAAAAATATGTGTTTGCTGTGTTGGAGGAGCTGAATCTCACGTTTTCATTCATTCTACTCAATTTCCATGGGCCCACGTGGCTAACCCTACCGTACTGGACAGTCCAGGTCTAGGAGACAACGTCCTTTAGTCCAAAACTGATCGAGGGAGACCAACGTGTCTCCCTTCTCATGCTCCAAGACCTCCCTGCACTGGAACTAGAAACCAACTCCAACCAGCCAGAGGGCCTGGAGGGACAGTGGAGGCCCGCTGGCTCAAATGGCTGACCTCCCGGGAGGGAGGCCCCGGACCTGAGAAAGGAGATTTCTCCAAGACTGACAGTCTGCTCAGGACTAGACTGCTTACGCCAGAGCCTAGACTTCTGACACACAGCCGATTCCTGTGCCTGTGGGGGAGCACGGGGCTCCCCTGCCCATGAGTCAGCCCCTCCCCCGGGCACTCCCCACCCCCATACCAGGACAGTAGCAGCGTAAGACCCCGGGCTGGACAAGCGAGGCCGGCACAGCAATGTGATCGAAGACACAGGAGTAGTGCTCGGCGGCCTCTGTCCAGGGGCCTGTGATGAGCACCTTGACGCCACCCTGCAGAGACAAAGCCCAGAGTCCTGTGACTGGAGCTCGGCTGGGCGTTCTTTTATCCTGACTTCAGACCCCGAGGGAGCATCTGTGATGCGGCAGGCCCTGTGCTAGATTCTGGGGTACAGGGATGGGGCAGGAACCAGAAGGGTGAGGTCAGCTAGCCTGGTCCCTCCTCCCAGCACTCCTGCTAGGAATAGGGAACTCACTGCTTCCCCCAAGGCTACCAGCTGATTGGAAGATAGCGGTCATGGGCCAAAGCCCTTGCCTTGGGATCCCACTGTCCTCCCACCAAGGCTCCTCTTCTCGCTCTCTGGGGCAGCAGAGAGCAGAACTTCACTGCAGGGGACAGACCTTCGGCTGCCCCAAGTCCACATCGAGGGCACCTGGGGGACTCACGGCCACACCCAGCATGTGGGGGGTGGGGCCGGGGAGGCGGGGAGAGGGTCCCTGGAGAGACAAGGGAAGCAGCTACACTCTGCTCTGTCTATAGAGACAGGTGGGATGAGAGCAAAGACGCCATGCAGACAGGGAAACGCAGGTGGCAGCACTGGTGAGCGGGATGGAGGACGGGCTGGGGCCCAAGGCTCACCTCCGGGTAGGACCACTCTGGGGAGAAGTCCGTGATGGTGTTAAGAGCAGGAGAGAGCTGGGTGGCTGGGGCAGGGGTGCCTGAAGCCTCGTCGCTGATGAGCTCCCCCATGAGGTCTGGGAATGATGCAAGACTGAACGGCTCCAGTTCGCTGGCCCCAGCAGCTCCTCCAAACAAGGCCTCCCCTCTACCTCCCCTGCTTGCCGGCTCCAGGGGAGCGGGTGAAGGAGGGGGTGAAGGAGGGGGTGAAGGTGCAGGTGGGGTGGCCCCCTGGGCCTTGAGCTCCTCCCCACTGCCATCATCTTGAATGAAAAAGCGGTTTCCTCTTCTCCCACCTGCTCCTGGCGGAGGAGGGGGACCCCGAGCAGCTGCCTGGGGCTCCAGGGCAGCAGCGGGCTCTAGGGCAGGGCAGGGGGTGTGGGCGGCCTCTGCCTCTGGGAAGTCTGGGCTTACCCCCTGCCCCCCTCCGTACGTCTGGCCCCTCTGGGGGCTGTTGAGAAAACGATCCGGGTCAAAGGCAGGGCTGGGAGGAGCTGGCGGGGCAGAGGCCTCCGAGCCTACAACCACAGCCAAGCTCATGGGAGGCCTAGGATCCGCCTGGGGAGCCAAGTGCCTGGCGGGCGTCAAGCCCCCGGTCCGCTGCTCCAGTCCCGTCAGGAGGAGGATGGCGGTGCCTCCTCTCGATGAACCCCCTCGAGAGGTGGGAGGGCTAGGTCTGATCTCTAGAGGTTCTGCAAAGCCAGAGGAGGAGGAGGAGGAGGAAGAGGAAGAGGAAGGGGAAGTATGTGCCTTGGGGAGCTCCGGAGGAAGAGGGGCTATCAGCGGAGGGGGCTCAGGGGGATGGGGGACCGAGGTCAGGGTTAACGCTCGGGGCTCCACTTTCGGAGAAATGATGCGGTGTTTCGTGCTGCTGCATTTGTGGGTCAGGCTTCCGGAACCTGCAGTGGAAAGGGGCGGGAGGACCATGGTTCTCTACCGCCCGACCATCCCTTCCCAGCAGCCTCCACCCAGCGTCTGGGCACTGGGTCCTGCATGGGAGGTGTACTACCGGCTGTGGCCACTGGGAGGCAGGAGCGGTTGTGTTGTCTGCCCCCTGCCCCCACCTCCCGGGGCCCAGTTAAACAGGAGGGCAGGGGCTCTGGGGGGAGAAGTTAGAGAACCAGGTAAAGGCGTGAGGGACACAAGCACACGGCAAACGGAGTACCAGCGAGAGATAAAGCTAAGTCTGGGCGTCAACGCTCAGACTGTTGTAGCCGGGAGCTGCAAAGGGCAGCAGGCAGATGGCGTCCGGGTTAGGTCTGTGCGCCCAGACTGGAAGGCCTCTGTGCACCCGCCCCTCGGTCTCGGATATGCAAAAGACACGCAAACCAGCATGCAAATCCTGGCAGGACTGAGGTGCCGGAAGCGCCCTGCAGCCAGGCGGGAGCACAGTCCCAGGGTTAGGGGTCACTCACCGAGGCCCCCGCTGCACAGGCAGGCATGGGTCCGCGGTGCAGGCTTGGTGGGGTGCGTGTCCAGGATCTGCTGCACCAGCTGCTCCACAGAGAACTCCTCCGTCCCGTTCCCACAGCTCCACTTGATGCCATGAACTGGAAGACCGTTGGCGGGGGGGGGGGTGTGCTGGGGGACCTGAGCACCAGGGACTTCCGGCCAGCAGCCACAGCTCACCAATGTCCTCCAGCCCTTCTCCGTGACTGCACGACCTCAGGACACTCCAGAAATCCTCATGTCCCCTCCAGGTAGCACCCCCGGCTCAAGGGAGCCGCTCACCCCACGCTGCTGGGTACAGAACCCTTCTGCCCCCAAGGGCCCGCCCCCCCCCACGCCCCCCGGGAGACCCTTACACATGGGCTTCAGCTGCCCCAGCAGCTCCTCCCGGGACCACTTCAGCCACTCTCGCCGGTCGCTGCTGATGGAACAGAAGATGGGGCTGCAGCCCTTCCCACAGTCCTCCAGGGCTGGGACGTTCAGGTAGTGCACAAGCACGATGTCAGGGTTCTGGAACACAGGGGCACACACAGGGAACGGTGGGGTTCCAGCTTTCTTCCCAGGCAGTTCCCCCCACCCCCCAGGCCCTGCGCCCTCCATCCTCCAGCACCCCCCCTCCATTTCCCGGGCTCCTCCTCCCACTCAGAACCCAGTGGCCCTCAGTCCATCTCCCAGCCCCCAGCCCCCCTCACCTGCAGCAGCCAGTAGCAGCGCCGATGGAATGTGGGGATGATGGAAGAGTGAACGTAGCAGCCATAGAGACACTGCCAGGAGACAGGCTGGGGTGGGGGGAGGGCCCGTCTGCTCCCCGACTCTTCCTCTGTTCCGTCCCTTTGCAGGAAGCCCCATCTTTCCACCAGCGCCTCTTCCACCCTCGCCACCCCCACCTGCACGCCACACACACCCTCCCCATCATGGCACTCGGCTGGGGTTGAGAGGAAGAATGGGGCCGGGGCCTTACAAGGCGGGCCGACCGGACAGGTGGGAGGGACTGTCGCAAGGTCAGAGAGTAGGGCGAGGGCACACTGGAGATGAGGAGCAGTGATTCGGTGGGGGAAACCCCTGTGCTCAGAGGTTCAGCACTTGAACCCCTGAGGGAAACGAGCCTGGGCGGCCCCCGGGGGAGCCCAAGTCCCGGAGAGCTGGCTGGTCAGAGGGAGGCAGCGCATGGCTGAGGCACCCCCCGGGGCTGAGCCACGGGAGTGAGAAGGGAGGAGTGGCCCGGAGGGTGGGAGGAGGGGGGCCGGAGCCCTGCTGAAGACGGAGGAGAGCAGCCCAGCTGCGGCTGCACGCCCGCCTCACCTCCATGCCCTGGACCTTCAGCTTCATGTGGTCCTCGCGCGTGGTCTTCCCATCCCTCCGCTTCTTCCACAGGTAGCCGTCCTTACGGTACTTCACCTTCTTGCGATTGTACAGGATGATGGAGCCGTTCCGAGGCCTGGCGAGGGGAGGGCTGGCCTGAGTCCCGCGGCGGGAATCCCGGGCCGGCCGCCGCCCGCCTTCACAGACCCGCTCACCTTGTCTTTGGGGCACAGGACAGCCACTCGTCATGCTTCTCAAAGGTGATCAAGTAGGATGCGATCTCCTGTAGGATGAGGGGCGTTCAGCTGGGGGTCCCTGCATAGAGGCTGGGGCAGGTCCTCCCGCTCCTCTGAGCTCCAGGGGCTCGTGGAGGCTCCCAGCGAGGACTGCTGCCCTCCTGGGTCCCAGGCTCCATCTCAAACCTGAGTCTAATCTCTCCTTCCCTCCCTCTCAACCACAGCCGTCCAAACCCTCCATCCTCCATGCATTTGATTTTGCTTTCCAAATCCCATTTTTGTGCCACTTCCTGGTTCAGAAAACCTCAGTGGCTTGACACTGCTAGGAATTCTGAATTCCTCAGCCTGAGTCCAAGCTTCTCCCAGACCAGGGACAAAGCCAGCACCCGCTCCCACCATTTACCCTTATTCTGCCTCCCAGACCAGCTACGGATTCTTCTCTGATCGTGCCCTGAGCCTCGAGCTCCTGAGTGTTCGTGTCCCCCAGACCTGAATGCCCTGCACTCAATTTCTCTGAGCCTGGACACCATAGTCATCCCATGGACCACATCCCTTCCCGGATCTCCACCGAGCCCTGCTCCCTGCCCTGGCCCTTCCTACATCTGCAACAACCACACCCACATGTGCCCTCTTGCTGACAGTTCTCATCTAACGAAATACTCCAGCCGATGATGACTGAGCGCCTAGGACACACGAAGCATCGTGTGTGTGTGTGTGTGTGTGTGTGTGTGTGTGTGTGTGTCGGGGGCGCACGGGAGGTGTGTAGCACGAAGACCGTGCCTCCGTAAGGAGTCAGCCTCAGTGGTGGTCAAAAGCAGAGGCTGCAGACTTCACTGAACCCTACGAGGGAGACCGTTTCCTCCTGCCAGCACAGGGGGAGCAACAAGGTATGCTCCACAGGGTTGCTGAAGGACTTAGGTTGGGGACTTAGCACAGCACTCAGCTTGGGGAAAGTATTCTCTTGCTGCCTGCTATCACTTTGACCCAGGCAGATGTGCCAGTGAATGCCTATACCCCTTCCGTGACCCTCAAGGAGCTTAGGGCAGCGCTCTGCACTTAGGAAGACCCCCATTCACCCTCCTCCAGCCCATGTTGCCAGGCCCTATGCCCCAAGGCTCCCTGGAAAACCTCATTTGTATTCCAGCGAAGCCGCTCGGGAGGCAGCAGTGGACAGCGAGGAAGACACTCCAGCAGCTTCTTAGGGAGAAAGATCTTCAGGCGGTGGCTGTTCTCTAGAGACAACCAGAAGGGAGGATGCAGGGCAAAGGGCTGAATCCAAAGCACAGGGTGGGGCGGGGGTTGAGGGGAAGGACCTGGAACCAGGACAAGGAGAGCAGGAACCCAAGAATTTGAGGATCACCATAGCCGGAAGAAAGAAAGGCTGAGAACCTGGGCTGTGAACTCACCGGCAACCTCGGTGGTGTCCTTGGTATTCATGGTGAGGGCTCCAGGGGGCAAGGTCACCCCCGGCCTGAGGGGCCGGGGGGAGGGGGAGTCTGTGCTGGGAAGGGAGAGAACAAGGTCATGGCAGAAGCCGCCCCCCCCCACCCGCCACTGACCCAGGATAAGAAGATTGAACTGGAAAAAAGGGGGAAAACTGGGTTGTGATGTCAGAGAAAGATGAGGAGACATGGGAAAGGAGAAAGGAGTCAGACTGAGATGTGAGTAGAGCTGAGCATGGACGAGAGGGAGAACCCAGACCCGGGTGCCAGGAGCCAGCACCAGTGGGGAGACACCAGGGACACTGCCGACAGTCATCAGGAAGAGACCGGTGGGGTGGGGGAGGGGGGGGAGCTGGCAGAGCTGGCGCTTCCCAGGCCCTACACCAGGGACTCTCGGAGACCCTGGGGCTACGGTGGGGTCCGGGCCGGGGGGGGGGGGGGGGGGGGG
>NW_019154166.1:1365350-1441564 GCF_002288905.1 Enhydra lutris kenyoni | reverse complement strand
GGGGGGGGGGGGGGGTGCGGCTGGCACTCGGGCACCTGGTCCTTGGAGATTGGGTCAGCAAAGGGGAGCCTGGATGCTGTGGGGAGAGCAGGAGATCTAAGTCTGCTGGAGGGCCGGGACTTACAAGACACACCCTGGGTTCCTCCCGAATTTGATTATTTGCCGAGGGAAGGGCAGATCTGACGACTGGTCGCAACCTCCTCCCTGTCCTCCAGGTTGGTCACGGCCGGGCCGAAACCGGGCCGGGTACCCAGGTCCCGGCTTCCCACCCCCAGGACAACCCATCCTCCACCGGAGGCTCACGGCCCTCCGCACCCCTCCCCCACCAGCGCTCTGCCCAAACGCCTCCGCTTCCCCCGGCCTCCGGGCCCAGCGTACCCCATCCACACTCCGGCTCTAGCCCGAGCCCCCACCCTCCCGCGGGAGCAGATGGGAGCTGGAGGATGCTCTCCGCGCGGGCTCCGGGCTCCGCCAGGTGTCCGCGGTGGGGGGGGGAGAAGGCCCGTCCGCGCGAGCTGCGTGCAGGGCAGCCGGGTCGGGGTCAGGACTCCGCCCCAAGGCGCAGGTGCGCAGTCCCGGCCCAGCAGGCTGCCAGGCTGCGGAGCGGCCGGGCGGGGGTCCCGGAGAAGCCCCGACGTGCGAGGGTCCGCCGACCGCCCGCACGCAGCGGCGCTCCGGAGACGCCGCGGGACGGAGCCCACGGGCTTGCGGCGGCGAGGGCCGCGCCGGGGCCCGGGGCGCGGGGTCCCCGGGCGGTGCGGGCGCCGCAGGTCCGCCGCGGAGCCCTGCGCGTTGCGGCGCCCCCTGCCGCGGGGGAGGAGGACGGGAGCCGGAGTGGGGGCGAGCCCCGAGGAGGGGCGTGGGGGCGAGCCCCGAGGAGGGGCGGGGGTCCTCGCGCCGCGCGCCCGCGGCCGAGCCCGGAGCGGCGCCCCCTGGCGCGGGGGCGGAGAGGCGGGCGAGAGGCCCCGGCTCTTACCTCCCGGGGTCCCGCGGGTGACGGCGGCAGCGGCCATTCTACCCCACACCGACCCCCCCCCGCGCGCCGGCTGACAGCAGCGTCCGACGTCACTGCGCACGGGGCGGGGCCTCCCCGTTAAGGGGATTGCGGGGGGGCGGGTGCAGCCGGGCAGCCCGGGGCGGCGGCCGCGTGGGGGGTGGGGGCGGGGCGGCGCGCCGGGGCAGGCTTCCGGGGTCCCGGGGTGTCAGGGACCCCGGGGCTCGGCGGGACCCAGCCCGACTTCACTTTAGCTGCGTCCTGGAGGAGCGGACGGCGGCCTCCCTCCCCGCGAGCCTCTCCATCACTGCTCCCCGGGCAGAGAGACACTCCGGGCTCGACTCGCTTGCTTTTTAATGCCAGAACAGAGGAGGCGGCACAGGGCCCGGGATCCGGCCTGGGGGCTGGGGGCGGGCAGTCGGCCCCGGGAAGACCCGCGAGGGGCGGGTCGACCAGAGAGGCCGAGGGGGCTGGGGGTGGGGGCAGCTGGGAGACGCTAAGGAGGGGGAACGCTTCGCTGTCACAAGTCGGGAGCTCCAGGGCCGCCAGCCAGCCTGGGGCCCGCGGGGCGGGGGCAGCGGGGGCACGGCGTCCGTCCTCACTCTTCAGACCGCACCTCCATCCCCCAGGGCTTGCAGAGGAGCGTCCTGCTAGCCCGGACAGCGCTGTAGGAGGCCAGGGAGCCCAGCCGCCTGGGGAGGCAAGACCCGCCCTGGGCCAGAGGGCTCCAGGGAGACCAGAGCAGCTGTAAGGTTGAGAATGGGAAAAGCTGTCTCTCCGGGTTTTCTAGCCCCCAAGCCCAGGCACCCCGGCCCCTCTGTGCTTTGTTCCTCTCCAGGCCAGCCACCTAGCCTGGGGCTCCTGGCTCCCGCTGTCCCTCCACGCAAGACCAGACAGCCCCCTCCCCCCTCCTCCACCCCACCAGGTCCCTCCACCAGACCTGGGGCTGGCCACTGGTGAGAGGGTGGCCGTCTTCCTGTGGATAGGCAGCCCTCTCCTCTTCTAGACCCCGGTATTGGGTGGCTCTGGGGACTCCACCACCGTCATGGGCAAGAGCCAGGGGCTCAGATGCAGCCCCAGAGCTGCCCCACTGGGCATTTTTCCGTCTGTGGGGACATGAGGCTTAGGAACGAGGTGCCTGGAGGCCAGGCTTCCTGTGTCTCTACTCTTCAGCCCTCTGCCCTAGAATACTTCCTGCTGGGACCCAGGGATGTTACCACTGGACATCCCCTCCTCCACCCCCAGCTTCCTGCTCCCCTCAGATGGGAGCACCCTGCGTCCAGGGCCTCACAGGTGACCTGCAGCTGCCCACTACCATCCAGTTACGTGGACGGCTTTCCTGTCTTTGGTGACCCATTTCCACTCCTTGGGGCTCCTGTGGCTTATCCTCCTCCCCCAGGTCCCTCCCTGTCTGTACAACTTCCAATTCCTTAAGGCTCTCAACTCCTTCCTCAGTTCAAACCCTCCTGCCCCCAAGCCCTGCTGGGCTCCCAGAGCCCCAGATGTCTCTCTCCTTACTCATTGATGAGTCTCTGTCGCCTCCTTAGATCCTCCAGGTGATAAGCGACTGCCCTCACCCGGGCTGGGATGCCCCCAGGTCCCTGCTGCATTCCTGCCAAAGGGGGCCTCCTTCTCTTTCTTCTGCAAAGCAGCTCCGGTGGTGGGAGTCCCTCAGGGGGGTACAGGCCAGGCTGGGAGCATCCAGTGGCTCTCTGTGCCCAAGAATGGGGGGAAAGGGGCTAGAGGGCAGAACTGGGCCTCTCAAGGGAGGGCTTGGACTGAAACAGGGAGTCAGGGTCTTGGGAAGCCCAGACTGTGGAAACGGGGACTAATGCAAAGAAAGGAAGGCGTGGTCCATGCACTGGTTGGGGGACAGCAGAGAGAAGAGGTGGTAAGGTCAGCTGAGGATAGGATGGCAGTGGGTACAATTTTAATCAAGGATTGTTTAAGGGCACGACGTTTGTCATACCTGCAGGGGTGGGGTGTACTGTTCTTCCATCCAGCTGGGGCTGAAAACCACAAAAGGGGAGCTATGTGCAGAGGACACCCCCATCTGTATTGTTTCTCTGACCGCTTTCCCAACCACGTGTCCACCTGGCAGTAGGAGCTACAGTGGCCATCGGCCAGTGGGCCAGTCGTCCCCAGACAAGGGCTCATTGCTGTAAGGCTTAGTGCAAAACTCTACAGCCTTACTTCCTCCTTTTCTTTTGTGTCTGCCCACCTGGGCTTTTGGCTAAGGTTCTCCCAGAAGAGGTCTCCGTATTGCTGGGGCATCAGTCTGGGGCTCTGGGAAGACAAGCCGGGGGGTGCTGATCGGCGGACCACCCTGGAACACCTGAAAGGAGGACAAGGGAGGCTCGGGGCTGGCTCAGCTCACCCCTCACAGCGTCCACTCACTCCGGGGATTCAGGGGTCCCGCCTTTCCATGGGGCCGCACGGCTGCCCGGGCCCCTCCGGCCACATGCTCTCCTAGCCACTGCAGCAGAGGAGGTGGTGAGATCTGATTTGCGAGACGAGACTGGCAGTCTTGGAGCCTGGATCTCGCCCGATCTCAAACATCTAAGCACCCCAACCAGAGAACACCACGTTTTGCTATTAAAGAGGAAGGCCCCATCCGCTCAGCGGACGTGACGGGGCAGGTTCCCTCCAGTAGAACCCTTGTTCACTTCTGCTTTGTGTCCCCTAACTCACAGAAACTGCTCTCCTTCTGGGTAGCAAGGGGTGTGAGAACAGGGGTCAGCACTTCTGAAGTCCCCAGACTGGATGCCAGCTGGTCTCCTGCTCCCCAGGGGAGTGTTCTAGGGCTTGGCCTGGACCCTCTGTCTTCTCATCTCCATCTCTCCTTATGGGACCTCACCCAGGCCCATGACTTTACGTACTACCGATGTGCTAACAATACCCCAAGTCCATGTCCTCCCCTGGACTCCAGACGTGCACGCACATCTCCCCCCAGCCTGCCCCACCTCCCGGGAAGGAACCCCAGATGGCCAGATGCTGGAGCCCACAAACCTGGTTTGCCTCACTTTCCCTCAGCTCCCATATTCAGTTCATCAGCAAGTCGTGTCAGTTCTACATCTAAAATGCACCCAGATTTTAATTAAAAATAAAAAAATTTAGGGCACCTGGGTGGCTTGGTCAGTGAAGCCTCTGCCTTCAGCCTGTGTCATGATCCCAGGGTCCCAGGACTGAGTCCCACATTGGGCTCCTTGTTCAGCAGGGAGCCTGCTTTTCTCCCTCTCCCTCCACCTGCCACTCCCCCTGCTTGTGCTCTCTGTCAAATAAATAAATAAAATCTTCAATAAAATAAAATAATTAAAAAGTAAAGTTTCATTTAAATAGAAAAAAGGAGGGGGAGCTCGGCTGGCTCAGTAGGTACAGCATGTGATGCATGATGTCAGGGTTGTGAGTTCAAGCCCCGTGTTGGGCGTGGAGCTACTCAAAGTAAAAAATAAATGAATAAATAAAAATTTAAAAAAGTCTCACTTAAATTTCAGAAAGATGAAATATACAATAAAGTAAAGTAAAATACATTCGATTTGAGCGCTCCTCGCCCGTTCCGCTTCCTCCACCGCTGTTCTGGCTCATCTGCTCCAGCCCGGACTATTAGGGCAAGGGGCTCCCCCTGCTCCCATCCTCACCCCGCAATCATGTCTGCTGCCCGTAGCAGTGTGAGTAACCCTTTAACCATGGTCGTGTGAAATGACGGACGGGTGGAGGTTTACTTCAAAGTAAGCCGAGTGGGAGGCGGCTAGATGGTGGCACAGATGAGCAGATCGTGCCCGGAACCGTGATGTCGGAAGCTCCCAGAACTTGGACGCTGGCTCCAGGATGAGTGTTTCTCTACTTTGCTTTTTGACATTTTTCACAACAAAGAAATCGGGGAGGAAGGAAAAAGCTCTGCTCCTGTCGCCTCTGTGCTGAGACCCTTCCACTGACTTCCACTGTCCTTAGGATGAAACCTGGACCTTTCCTGGTGGCCTGGGAGGTCCTGCAGACGCTGGCCCCGAATACCACGCTGTCTACTCTTCCCTGGGTCACCCAGTTTCAGTCTCGCTGGCGGGCTTCCCGGTCCTACAAGATCCCGCGCCTTTCTTTTTCGTGCCCCCCCCTTCCTTCTTCTCCCCTCGCCCCGGTCTGGGCTCTTGTCAGACCCGCTGATTCTCATCTTCAGATCCGAGTTCAGGCTCCGGTCACCAGAGCCACCTTCCACAGCCGCCCTGTCCAAGTGTCTGCAGAGCAACCCGGTTTCCAGCACAGGTCACTACTTCGTCTCTCCTGACACTCTAAGGGAAGTCACACTCGTGTTGGGACGTGCTGTCTCCTCCCCCCGAAGGCCAGCTCCGTCCGTCCGTCCGTCCGTCCCGCGTCTTTCTAATCCGGGGGCCGGGCTTGACGTCGCAGCCGGGACACCACCGTTCGGGATGGGACCCGTCGGCGGGACAGCCGAGCGCGTCGTGCGCCTGCGGAAACCAGGCTTCGAGCCCCGAGTCCCTCGTCGGGCACTGCCATCGGGGGGGACGCCGGGTGTGCACCTCCCTCCGTCCCCTCCCCACGGGGTGGGGACGACTCACTTGGCAAAGGGGATGAGCTTGTGTCCGTCGTCCCGCACGGCCGGACGCGTGGCCGGGTCAGGTCTCCTCGCCGGTGCCGGCAGCATCGCGGGAAACGAGTCGTCGCGCACAGCCCGGCGGGGCGGAGGCGGCCGTGAAGCCGTCGAGGGCGGGAGGAGGGTCTGCGGCAGGAGGAGAGGGGGAGGGTCCTGGGGCGTCTGGGGCGCCGCGCGCGATCGGAGGCAGAGCGTGCACGCGGCGCGGAGAGCGCGGAAGGGGTCGGACGCCCAGAGATGGCCGGGCCACGGGCTCTCCCGAGCGAGCGAGGTCCGGGGACGGCGGGGACGGACGGACGGACAGAAGGGGCCGGGCGTCGGCGCGGAACCGGCCGTGCGGCAGCGAGGCGACCTAGGGCGGCCGGCACGTCAGGTGCGAGGCTCGCGCCGCGGGGGACCGGGCAGAGTGGGGGCGAGCGCGCACCGGGAAGGGCGGGCAGGGGGGCGGCGCGCAGAAAGAGCAAAGCAGGGCGCCGCGGAGGGGTCCGAGCGGGCGTCCGCGCCCCAGCGGGAAGCTGAGCTCAGGGGTCTCAGCGGGCGCCGCCGCTCTCCGGGGCGCGTGCAGCCAAAGGGAGTGGGACAGCACCCAGCAGCGGGCCTGAGCGACCAGGGCGGGCCGGGGGAGGGGCGGGGTGGGAGGGGATGCGCGGCGGTGAGCGGACGCCCGGACTGTGGGGAGGGAGGCCCGGGCCCGAGACGGCACCCAGGCTGAGGCGGCGGCCGGCCTACCGGGCAGGGGACCGGGCAGTGGACCGGCCGGCGCCGCCGCCCGCTCTAGGCCCCGGCACCTGAGGCGGCGCCGCGGCCGGTTCTAGAACGCCCGGCGGGCGCTGAGGAGAGACGCGCCTACTGGAGCCGGGGGCGGAGCCGGCGCGCCGCGCACGCGGGGGCGGGGCCTGGGCGGGGACTCCCCTGGGCGGGGCGCGACGGGCGGCTCCGCCCCTGGGCGCGCCTCCGACGGCGGCGACGTGCGCGGGTCCGGGGCCTGGGTCCCCTCCAGGGCCCGCCCCCCGTCCCCCACCTCCTCCCACCCGGCCAGGTTCCTCGCGCGCCGTAACCCTCCCGCCAGCCAGCGTCCAGCGAGCTTTTCTGCGGCCGCACCCGAGGCTCCCCACAGTGCGAGGGCATTGCCCCTTTAACAGTTGTTCCCGGGGCGCTCCCGGGCCCCAGTCGGGACGGCGCGCGCCCGCCCCCCGCGTGCGCGTGCCCGCCGGTTCCCCGCCCCTCGCTCCCGCCCCAGCTCGCGCTGCCCGGGCGGGCGCCGGCCGCTGGCGCCGCTGCTGCTGCCGCCCCCGGCGCGCGAGTCCGCCGCCCGGGGACCCGGCGAGGGGCGGGGGCAGCCCCGAGCCCGCTCCCGATCGCCGGCCGCCGTCTCACGCCCCCCCCGCCCCGGGAAGGTCGCCCCCGTGCCCTCCGCCGAGCCGCCCGGGGAGCCCCGCCGCGACGAGGTGAGCGCTGGGCGGGGGAGAGCGGGGGAGGGAGGGGACGCCCGCCGAGGAATGTGCCGGGCTGGGGGGGCGGGGAGCCGGGGTCCCGGCCGGCCGCGGGAGCCGGGTCATGTGCTGTTTGTCCCGCGGAGGCGCAGAGAGGTGCCAGGCCCGGGGCGGCCGTCGGGCGGCCGGCCTGGAGGGAGCACCGCGTCCGCATGGCCGCCCGCGCAGGCCGGGACCGGGGTCGGCGCGGGGATCACCGGCGGGCTGGGGGCAGGTACCCCCGGCCGACTCTCGGCCGTGCCACCCTCTTCCCTGCCCCATGAGCCGCGACGGCCTGTCCACGCCGCGACCCCGTCGTCGTCCCTGCCCTGGGCAGGGTCTCGGGGGTCAGGGCTGCGCTTCCCGACACGGCCTCTGGGATCTGAGCTCCTCCCTTCCTGTCCTGGGACACACCAGCCCTGTCCCCCTTCCCGTGCCCTGCCCGGGAAGGCTGCCGAGGTGAGGCCCAGCGGCCGGGCGTTTAGTCCGTGGGGCCGCAGAAGGGGCCCCGGCATCCCCGTCTGTCTTGCCGGCCTCCACCCTCCTGCCCGTGGGCGTGGGCTGCTCAGCCTCTCCTCCCAGGGTGTGAGCACTGGAGCTCCCACATTCCTGGGCTCTTGCCTGGCACCTTCCCCAGGGCAGTGGAAGCCATAGGGCTGGCCTCAGGCTGGGGCTGGGACCTGCCTGCCTCCTTTTGGGGACACCGCAGTGCTTCCCCGTGCCCCAGTAAAGGCACAGGTGTTTTGCAGGGATCCCCCAACAGAGGAGCCCTGGGGGTTGGTGTGGATGCAGGATGTCCCCACCCTCCCCTGCCCATTGTCCAGGATCCTGAGGAGGAAGTGCTGGGGGCTGGGTGAGGGGTTTGGGGCCCACAGCCACGGTGGATCCCAGGCCTGGGCTGTACCTGCAGCCCTTGAACTTTGCCCACTGGCAGTTCCTCCCGGTGTGGAGGCTGTGGGTTCCCGGTGGGAGCTGGTTTCTACTTCTTGGCTGGCACTGTGGAGGAATTTCAGGGCAGATTTTATGTCTGGAGTTTCCTTTTATGTCTTTCCTGGGTTCCCACTTTGTGGTGTTGCCCCAGAGCTGCTCTTCCTGTCTAAGATTTCTGTCTTTGCCATTTTCTGGGGCTCTTTCCTTTTGTCCTTCTCTCGTTTTGTCTATAGTATTACCTGGATCTTGTTTCTTTCTGTCTTGTCTTCCTTTTTTGCTGTCTGTGATTTTCTGTTACTCTGCTTCCTTTGCCCCTCCTCCAGCCACTGCCAGTGTTTCTGCCTCGGCTTCCCTCTCTCTGGACTGCCCTCTGTCCAGCCTCTCTCTCTCCCCTCTCTCTGGGTGTCCAGTGCACTTGTGAGTGACGAGGAATAAAAATATCGCCGTCCCTGCCCTTGGGTTCACATTGCCTTCAGCCACTCGGGAGGGATCGCCGTCCTCCCCTTTCCTAACCTTGCCCCCTGTCCCTGCCCCTGCCCTTGCCCTCCAGCCCTGGAACCCCGACCCATATCTGGAGCCACAGGTGCCTCCTAACCACTCTTCCCCCACAACCAGGGTTTCCCCCACAGCCCCAGCTGGTGTGGCCAGGCCCCAAAGGTAGGATGGGGCTTCCCCTACAAGGGCCGGTGGCAGCCAGAGCTGATACAGCCCCCCTGGTCTGGGGCCAGGACGCCAGGTAACTGGGGGATGATGGCCCAGGTCCCGGAGAGCTGGGGTATGGCCGGGGAGAAAGGCGGGAACACCGTTGGGAGTCCCTGAGGAGAGTGACATTTGGGAGGAAGTCCAGAGGGCCAGGAGCTAGGTCCTGGAGGGGCCGGGGAGCCGGGGAAGGGGGTGGAGATGCCGGATCCCGGGAGAAGATGCGAGGCGATGTCTGGGTGCCCCCGGTGGGCTCTGACCACTTCTCCTGTCTCTGTCCTTCAGCTGAGGAGGGTGAGAGTCTCGGGAAGCATGGCTGGGGCCTCTGTGAAAGTGGCGGTGAGGGTTCGGCCCTTCAACGCCAGGGAGACCAGCCAGGACGCCAAGTGTGTGGTCAGCATGCAGGGCTGTACTACCTGTGAGCGAGTCCCCGGGGCCGGCTGGGCACGGGCGGGGCGGGTGGGCCCACCACGCTGGCTGGCTGGGCCAGACCGGGAGGAGGACTGCCCTGGGTGTGGAGCAGGTGCCAGTGCAGAGGGCGGGGGCAGGGCCGGGGCAGGGTCAGGGCAGGCTGGCCTTTCCATGCTGCCAGTCCCCGGCGGGGGGGATGTTGGCCTGGAGCCTTCCATTGCCCAATCAGGGGAGACAGCCCCGTGAGGGGCGGGTCCTGGGAGCCAAAATTAGCCTTGGTGGCTAGAGGGGGGCGGGGAGTATTAAAGGGGAGAGATGAACTAGCACAGAGGTGAGGGGCGGGATGCCTGGACTCCCACGACGGGAGGCAGGGGAAATGGGCGGAGGTCGGGAGTACCTGACCTTGGCATTCTTGCTTTTTCTTCTGCTGCCCCGTCAGCCATCACCAATCCCAAACAGAGCAAGGATGCCCCCAAAAGCTTCACCTTCGACTACTCGTACTGGTCACACACCTCGGTGAGGTTGCTGGGGTGAGAGGAGAGCTCCGCGGCGAGGAATGGGGGTTTAGGTCCCGGGGAGGGGGCCTTGCTGGGAGATAGGACCTCCGTGGGGTGCGTTGGCGGTGGGATGGGAGGACTGGAACCCTAGGGTGGCGGCGAGAAGGACCCTTAGGATGTGACTGGGACCAGGATGGGGCAGGAAGATCCCTCAGGGTGGTCAGGTCCGGCAGGAGGCTGCACAGGGTCCCGTTGTGGGCGATTGGAACCGTGCGTGGGGTTTGCTCGGGGCACATAGGACCTTTGGGTGGTCAGCAGCGATGGGGCCGAGACTCTCAGGAGCCAGACCCCGAGGACCGAGTCATGTAGGGCTACTGCTGAGTCTCTGCCCCCACCTCCCTAGGCCGAGGACCCCCAGTTTGCGTCTCAGCAGCAGGTGTACCGGGACATCGGAGAAGAGATGTTGCTTCACGCCTTCGAAGGCTACAACGTGTGCATCTTTGCATACGGGCAGACCGGGGCTGGGAAGTCGTACACTATGATGGGGCGGCAGGAACCGGGGCAGCAAGGGATTGTGCCCCAGGTACACACCCCTGGCCTGGCAGGGCGGTGGGGCTGGGCAGCTTCCCCTGCCCCCTCTGGACTGTGGAGCCGAGACCTGGGCCTCGGAGGCTGTTCCGATAGGGGGTGTGCTGGGGGCGAGGGGTGGGTGGCTATATGGACTTCCCGGCCCTTGGGGAGGGGTCTTTGCCCCCATCGGAAGCAGCAAAGCTTCCTGAGAAGAGCCCAGCCCTTGTTGCCAGAGAATCCTGGGTTTGGAGCCCGGTTTTGCCACTTGCGGCCGTTTTATGTCGTGTCAGACTTCTCTGTGAGCGCGGTCCTCCCGCAGACACGTGTACGATGTAGAAAAAGCAGATGTGGATAACTAACTGGGGGCTGACCATCATGCTCCCCGCCCCTGCAGCACAGCGGTCTTGCCGTCTGATGTTGGGGTGTGCTTTCTGCCTCACCACATAGTAGCTGGTGACTCTGGGCAGGCATGAACTCCTCTGAGATGGCTTTCCCACCTGTATGGTGGGAACACCTGCCCCCTCAGCGCCGTGGTGGGGTTAAACAGCAGCTTCTCTGTGTCCCCTTCCAGCTCTGCGAGGATCTCTTCTCTCGCGTTAATAAGAACGAAAGTGCTCAGCTCTCCTATTCTGTGGAGGTGAGCCGGGGTCTCGAAGGGGCCCCGGGCAGGGGAGGGGCAGCAGGGACAAGGCTCCCCACAGTCTGAGGACTCAGGCAGCCTTGGGACTCCCCCGGCCCTTCCTATCACTCATGGAGGCTTGGGCAGGTGATTTCGTCTCCCCTCTCCTGAATGTGTTCACCCCTGCAACCCACTCCTGCAATGACAGTGACCCCCCCCTGCAATGACAGTGACCCCCCACCCCCGCAATGATAGCGACAACCCCCCACCCCAACCTTGGGCTGTCGGGTCAGTGAGCCTGTGTGTGCCGAGTGCTTGGTACCGCGCCCGGGCGTGCGGAGTGCTGGTGTCCGCTAAACGCCAGCAGCCGCGTGCCGTCCCAGGAGCCGGGCGCGGGTGTCCTTCCCGCTTTGCTTACCAGCCCTGCCGCTCATTCGCCTCCCCTTGCTCAGGTGAGCTACATGGAGATCTACTGTGAGCGGGTGCGAGACCTCCTGAACCCCAAGAGTCGGGGCTCTCTGCGGGTCCGGGAGCACCCCATCCTGGGCCCCTACGTGCAGGACCTGTCCAAGCTGGCCGTGACCTCCTACGCGGACATTGCTGACCTCATGGACTGTGGAAACAAGGCTCGGTGAGGCCAGCGGCTGGAGCGTGGGGAGAGGGAGTCAGGCCAGGCAGGTGAGAGGCCGGGTGCAGTGACCACTCCCTTTCCCCCAGGACGGTGGCCGCCACCAACATGAACGAGACCAGCAGCCGCTCCCACGCCGTCTTCACCATCGTCTTCACGCAGCGCTGCCACGACCAGCTCACTGGGCTGGACTCTGAGAAGGTGGGGCTCCTCCAGCACAGGCTGCCTGCCCTATCCCCTTGCTGGGCATCCCCCTGATCTGCCCGCCCTGCCCACCGCCCACACCCTGTCACCTCCTGCCCTTCCCTCCACCCCCAGGTCAGCAAGATCAGCTTGGTGGACCTTGCTGGCAGCGAGCGGGCCGATTCCTCCGGGGCCCGGGGCATGCGCCTGAAGGTGAGGGGGCTTAGGAGGGACGGCTGATGTCAGTGCTGGGTGCTGCGGGTAGTGCTTCTGGCTGGGGGGAGGCAGAGCGGAACTGGGGAGGGGGCCTCCGTTGCCCACATTCCTCATTCCTCTCTAGGAAGGTGCAAACATCAATAAGTCCTTGACGACCCTCGGGAAGGTGATCTCGGCCCTGGCGGATCTGGTGAGAAGGCAGCTGGGCAGGGAGCGGCTCTGGGACGGGCGGGGGGTGCAGGTGGGTGGCTCATGCTGATGCCCCCCCCCCACCAGCAATCGAAGAAGCGGAAGTCGGATTTTATCCCCTACAGGGACTCTGTGCTCACCTGGCTGCTCAAGGAGAATCTGGGTGAGGAGCCCCTCGTCTCGCTCTTTACGTCCCCACCCCTCTCCCAGCTTTGATACGTCTGACAGGCCCTACACCACCCCTAGAATCTCAAATCCCACAGTCGTCCCCTGCGGGGGACATTCCTTGACAGATGTCCCAGTACTGAGGCAAGCCACGGTCCTCTCTGACCCCGTGCCCACCGCTGGCTTCATCCTCCTCCCCCTGATGTATCCCGAAGATGTTGGAGGTGTCCTTGACCTCACCCCTCCCCACATCTGACTGCCTGCGTCCGTGGGAAAGTTCCATGACTCCTAGCTTCACCCCATCTCGGATGGTGACCCCGTCAGACCCCTGACCCCAAGACCCAGCCCCCCTATCCTTAGGCCGGACCAGCCTGAACTTTCCGCGTCCCTCTTGCAGGTGGGAACTCACGCACGGCCATGATCGCGGCGCTCAGCCCCGCAGACATCAACTACGAGGAGACGCTCAGCACCCTCAGGTGGGGCTTGGGCGGGAGCGGGGTGGCCGGGAAGGGGCCCGGAGCTTGGAGGCCGGCAGCTCGGAACCCGGGCCAGGAGATAGGTTGGTCCTCAGCTGGACCCAGTGTTTACCAGTCTGGTAGAGGGAGGGAGATGGACCGCTGACCCAGGGGTGTCTGGGCCTCACCCAGCCTGCCCGCCTCTTTCCCCAGGTATGCCGATCGCACCAAGCAGATCCGCTGTAACGCGGTCATCAACGAGGACCCCAATGCACGGCTGATCCGAGAGCTGCAGGAGGAGGTGGCCCGGCTGCGGGAGCTGCTGCTGGCCCAGGGGCTGTCGGCCTCGGCTCTGGGAGGTAGGGGTCCGGGGAGGGCCACTCAGGGATGCCCTTGCGGGGGGCTCAGGCTGGAGAGGGCCCGCCGAGCCCGGGGCTCTTCGTACACCCAGCGGTGTGGGTGTGGATACGCAGAGGGGCCGTCGCAGGCCTTCAGCTGTTCCAGAGCCGGGGGGACGGACTCTCCTGGGGCCTCTAGGACTGCTGTGGTGACGAGTGGGGATAGATGGCAAGCCCTGTGTCTGTGGCTTAAGCAGTAAATCAGGCGAGGGAGGCCTTGGGGGCCCTGCCTGTACAGAGGGTCTTGTGGATCATCAGAGGTTCCGCCGGCTGTAAGCGTGACGACAGTCCGTGTCACGGACGCCGGGTGGTGTCCTGGTGAGGGAGTGCCTGACCCATGCCAGCCACGTCCCATGTGGACTCTGCATCCAGTCCCGGGGGCCTTCCCACCGCGGACAGTTGGCGCCAGAGGGGCATGGTGGGGCAGGGGGCGGTCTGCTCTTGGGAGGAGCAGGGTAAGGTAGATGTGACGTTTCCCTCCTGCACCTGGAGGGGATGCTTGCAGAAGGGAGGGCAGTAGAGTCTTTCTTAACCAGAAAGCACCTGTGACGCGGGCAGATCGCGGCTCCCTGCAGCCGAGAACATTCTGATGGTGGGAGTTGCCTTGCGGCCATGTTCAGTAATGAGCTCTTCGTGCCTGGAGGAGAACAAGCAGACACCGGGTGCCCGTGTGTCAAGGCCGCAGTAGTGGAGGGCCCCGCTTGGCTGGGGTTGACCAGATATCTTTCGGAGTCCATAGGGGCGGGGCCCCACGGACAGCTTCTGTGCGTCTCAGATGAGCTCCATGTCTTTTCTGCCTCCTCTGACTTGTTTCTTCCCGGCAGGCCTGAAGGCAGACGAGGGGGTTTCCGGAGGTGCCCTGCCGGCTGTATCGTCCCCTCCCGCCCCAGCTTCCCCCTCACATCCCCCTGTGCACAACGGCGAGCTGGAGCCATCGTTCTCCCCCAGTGCTGAGCCCCAGATTGGGCCCGAGGAGGCAATGGAGAGGCTGCAGGTGGGCGGGCGGGGCTGGCAAGGTGGGGAGCCGGGGGCTGCTGGGGTTCTCGTTCCCCGAGGCTAGAGTCGAGGAGGAAGGAGGAATCCCGGTGGCAGGATGGCCCCTGTGGCGGGTCCCTGTCCCCAACTGCCCCAAGCCCCATGCGTTGTGTGCCCCCAGGAGACGGAGAAGATCATCGCAGAGCTCAATGAGACGTGGGAGGAGAAGCTACGCAAGACTGAGGCCCTGAGGATGGAGAGGTGCGGGGGGTGGGCGGCTTGGGCTCTGGAGGGGGGCGCCGGGGAGCGGAGGTTGGGCCCTGCGGGGAAGGAGTTCACGGGCCCTCGTAAGACCATTTGTTTCTCTGCCTCCAGAGAAGCGTTACTGGCCGAGATGGGGGTGGCCGTCAGGGAGGACGGGGGAACCGTGGGCGTCTTCTCTCCGAAGAAGGTGAGTGAGGGTCTGCTGAGGCCCAGGAGACGCTGGAAGGGTTGGTACAGAGGCTCGGGGGGCATGGGGTGAGCCCCAGCACTGATCTCAGTGTTTGTCCCACACCCGCTACCTCCTGCGCATGGTCCGGCCTCCCCGCCGGCGACCCGGGGTCAGTCTTGTTAGGCCCCTGCGGCGGGAGCTCTAGGGACCGCGGACGGATGTTGGGACCGTGCCGTCCCTGCCCTACGGGGGCAGGGGTTCCAGAGCTGGTTAGAATTTGTGTTCATGGATCGATGTGCGCTCACGTGGAATTCATTTCTGATTCACAAGAAACGGGCTGTAGGGGTTACCCCAGGGGCAAGGGGAGGATGTGGGAAGCTAGGGCGTGGGCTGGGATGGCCGTGTGTGCGCTGCCACTCTGCTGTGTCACATTTTGTTCTCTGTGCGTGTGTCACGTGCTCCGATGTGCAGTCAGACATGTGCTCGTGAGAGGGTGACAGGAAGACGATGCTGTAAGGGGACAGGCAGGGACGCAGGCACTGAGCTCCAGGATGCGAGGGTCCATGCCGCTGGAGACATGTGGAAACTGGCATCTTGGGGACACAGTTTGGCACGTGGGCCCTGGGGGCCGCACAGGACGTGGGTGACAGGCAACCGCCGGGGTGAACATCACGGCCGTGTCAGCTGAGCAGGGCACCTCTGTCTCCAGCCTGCCGTGGGGTGGGTGCCCAGGGGAAGGAAGGAGGCAGGGTGGGCGCAGTCAGCCTCGCTGGAGGCAGGAGGGGCCCTTGGTCTTCACCGGCCAGCATGGCACAGGGATGGTCTGTAGACCCCCGGCTCAGCGGAGGGTGCCACGGAGCCCAGCGTGGAGGCCTGCTGGAGCAGAGCGGGAACGTCCAGTCCTTCCAGGGAGCCGGCCTCGCCCATCTGGTCCATGGCCCGAGGCTCGCGGGATCAGGCCATTACCCATTCCTGACGCGTTCATCCAGGGGTGGTCTGTGTACAGACAGGCGTGAGCCACACGTGTTCCCACATCCACGCATGCCTCCTCTCTCTGGACCGGCAGTGGGTCCCTCCCCGCCACACGCTTCTCTGAGGACAGGATGTTGGCGTCCTGTCTGTACTTTCTCTCCGCGTCTGAACACTGGAGTAGACGGGGGCCGCGTTCACCCAGCCTCCTCCCCATGGGCGGTCGGGTTGTCTCACGGTCTCGAACCCTGTAAGCCACGTGCTGGTGCGTGGCCTCATGGGTAGGTTCATCGTCTCGAGAACAAAGTCCCTGAAGTCGGGGTTTGGGGTCAAGCGGTCGCCGTGTAAATTTTGGTGTATTTTGTTAAAGTGCCCTCCAGAGATCATAACCGTGCCCCCTTCCTCTGCCCGGAGCACCGCAGGGGAGCCCACGCTTCCTCCCTGCGTTCGGAGTTCTGGGGTTCGCAGGCCACGCCGGTGCAGGAGGTGCGTTAGGGCAACTCACTGTCGCGCCACTCAGGTGGCAAGGCTGCACGCGTTTGCCCGTGAAGTGGCGTGCATACAGCAGGAGGGGAGCTGCTAGGCTCACCTTGGGGGGGGCCGGCTCCAGCCTGGAAGGCTCTGGCGGGGATTGGGTCTTGTGGGAAAAGCTAGTTTGTCTCCGAGAGAGTGGAAGGTCTTCCTGGGATTCCCACCGCTGGCCCCGAGGATCTGATTTTCCAACCTGGCTCGGGACCTCCTTCCTGGGGGCCGCGGGGGATGGACAGGGCCAGACTCTGGGTCCCCTGTCCCCAGCCGTGGCCCTGGCATCTCCCTGCTTATCTGCTTGACGTATTAGGCTCCCAGGTACGGTTTCATCTGAACAAAGGGTTCCAGGGCCGAGCAAAGATGGAAAAGCGCTGCCCTAAATCATGTCTCCTCTCCCAAGGGATAGATCGCTTTCTGCTTCCAGGGCCTGTCCGTGTCTGCTGTTCCCAGAGCAGGCCTGAGGATGTGGTGAGGACGTGAGCGTCTTCGAGCCGGGGGGAGGGTGGTGGTGACGGTGGGGTGCCTGGTTGGAGCAGGCGCATTGACACGCATCGTATCCACCATGGACAACGCCGGGGGCTTGCTGTTTGCGGCGCTCCTGGAGAGCCGTGGGCCAGGAGCCTGGCCATTTCCCTGCCATCCCAGCACGCTGTGCTCTCCTGCCTCAGGGCTGTTGTCCTGAGCCTGTCTTCCACTGTCTTCGTACCCTTTGTCCTCAAGGATGAGCTGCCACGCTGTCCTTACTGCTCTCTGCTGTGAGCACCGCCTCAGCACCCTGGGGACAGGGACGATGAATGAGGGAGCTGAGGGAGGGCGTGAAAAGGTCAGAAACTTCCACGGGGCGTCCATTTCCCATGTGTGTGGGTTCCACCCCACACTGACTCTGTTTCCCCGGCCGAGGGGCCAGCAGCATCGAGCTGGGGCTCGTGTGTGGGTCCCCAGCACCTCCTGGGGTCGGGCAGGTAGAAAGTCCGCAGCAAGTCCTCGCAGAGCACGGGCAGGGTGTCTTGTGTTGTGGTGGAAGGCTCTGGAAGCTCCGCGGAGGAAGTGGCGTGTCAACTTGAGACAGACCTGGGGGGACAGGTAGTGATGATTCTGACAGGTGGGGCCGTGACAGAGGCTGCTCCCTTCCAGGGAACCCGGGAGCAGCTCCCGGGGGCGCTCAGGGATGCAGGAGCCTGCTTCTGGAGCGGATATGCCACAGTCCGCAGGGCAGGAGCACAGAAGGCGAGGGGCGCCCTGGGACGGGGCTGCGATGCGTGGGCTGGGGCCCTGACTTGGGGGCTCTGGCCTGGAGGCCAGGGGTACTGCATCCAAAGCAGGCTCGAGTCAGGTGGCCAGGGGTGCCCCTGGAGCCAATGGAGGGGTAGACAAGGACCCCACTCGGTTGTGGTGTGTGCAGGCAAGGGGCCGGCCCAGGGCGGGGAGGGCTGAAGGAGGCCGTGGGCGCGAGGGGAGGGAGGGAGACTTCCCGGGGCTGGGTGGTCAGGGCCGTGGGGGTTGTGGAGGGACGAGGCTGGCTGTCTGGGCTGCCCTGAGTGCGTGCCTGGGGAGGACGGGGGTGTCGGCAGAGAGACTGTGGTTGGGAAAGGTGCTTCTGGGGAGAGGGCACGGGCTGGGTGTTGGTGCAGGACAGCGTCCTGCTCGGGCAGCCGGGAGTGCGGGATGGGTCAGGCAGGGAGGCCCTGGGTGAGGCAGCCTGGGCTGGCAGTGGCCGGGGGAGCGGGGACTCTGCTGTGGGCTGCGGGCCCGATGGTCTCACTTGTTCTTGCATCAAACTGGTACTTAGTGCTCTTTGGTCGTAAGAGTCGTCTGTGTGCGTAAGAAACTCGACTGGGGAAGCATGGTTCCCTTACCCAGCGCGCACTTGCACTCTCCATGAGGGGCGAGAGGCTGAAGGGGACCAAGGTGGGGTGGGAGGGGATGGGGAGAGCAGAGGCGAGGGCTGGGGGGTCTTGAGGTCTCTGATGGGGGCGCAGGTGGGTTGGCCTGTGCGGAGGACTGGGAGCTGTTGGGGGGCCGGACGGGTGGGGCGGGTCTGTGGACCCTGTGTGTGTGTGTGTGTGTGTGTGTGTGTGTGGAGGGTGGTGTTTTGTGGGGGTCAGAGGGTGGGAGAGCCCCCAGGGTGGGGTGCAGCAGGCAAGCAGGGCCTGACCCTTTCCTCCATCCTCAGACCCCCCACCTGGTGAACCTGAACGAGGACCCTCTCATGTCTGAGTGTCTGCTCTACCACATCAAAGACGGCATCACCAGGTAGCGCGTCCCCCTGTCACACCCACGTCAGTGACTCCCTTTTCCGATGACCTTCCCGGAGACACTCCAGAGCTCAGGACGGCCGCCCGCCAGGCCCAGCTCGCCCTCCAGGCTTCCCGAGAAGTTGTGAGCCCGGCTGCACAGTGGCCATCCCCTCCGTCGTCACTTTGGGATGGCTGAGCCACTCCCGGGGCCTGGCTTGGAGGGCGCGCTCCCTGATTTATGGGGTGGGAGAGTGGGCGGGAAACTCAGACCACCACGTTCTTGGCCCTTGGCCTCCCTTGGTACAATGAAACCCCAGTTTCACGGTGGGGAGCCAGTGCCTGCAGGGCAGGGGGCTTTGGTGGCAAAGGCCAACGATCCCCTGGGGCCCGGGGCCTCTGAGGTCACGTTCCGGAGCCAAAGGGGTGGGGGTGCCCCTTCTCCCACCAGAAGCATGACAGCTGTCCTGGGTGATGACCCTGGACAGGGAGTGAGCCCTCAGAGTGGTCAGCCCTCGGGATAGGGGGGGACCCCATGCGCTCCAGGCTCCCTCTCCCCTCGTGTAAGACGGTGAGTCGGACACGGGCTCCCGAGTTGGGCAGGTTGGGGGTCGGACCCCAGCGTCACTGCTGCAGGGCTGTGTGACCTTGGGCCTCTGCTTCCCGATCTGTGAAGCGGGAACGCCGGCATGGCCGACGGAGTTGGGTGAACTCGCGTTCTGAAGGGGCATGGTGAACGTCTGGCCTGTGGTCAGGAAACGTCGGCCGTTGCTTCCCCAGGGTCGGCCAGGTGGACGTGGACATCAAGCTGACCGGGCAGTTCATCCGGGAGCAGCACTGTGTGTTCCAGAGCAGCCCTCAGCCGGACGGAGAAGGTAATGTTGGTGCAGGGAGAGTGGCGTGGCCGCCACACGCGGTCCTGTCCTACACTGGATACAGACTCCGGGGAAGGTCCGCAACCTGGGAGTGTGGCCGTGTGACAGGGGCCTTGTGCCTGTCCTCAGAGGGGCTTCAAGCTCGGGTGAAGCTCTGGCTGTGGGCACCGGCCCCGGGAAGGTGGTCTGCACGGGGGCCGGGGGGCGGCGGTGTCCCCGAGGCTGACCCAGAGCTCCGTGCCATGTGTGGGGGAGAGTTTTGGTGAGGAGGACCTCCTGGCCTCTTCTAGTTTTTTTAGCCTCAAATAGTGCTCTGGTTACCTCCCAGGAAAAGTTGTATTTGTTTCCGTGGGAATCTGAGTTGATCTGTGCAAAAGCCTCTTCTGTCCAGGCCACAGAGCCTCTGGCCTGCATATCCCTCTGGCCCTAAGACTCGAGATTTCTAGCCCTAACCTGGTCGTAGCAGTGAAGGCGTTTAGGAATCATGAGACCTACGGGTGAAGGCAGTGACGATACTCGTGCAGTTTCGAGTGATTTTTGGTTTTTCTGTTTAACGGTTTAGTTTTGAGAGAGTGTGCGTCTGCACACGTGCGTGACTGGGGGAGGGGCAGAGGGCGAGGGCCTCAAGCAGGCTTCGCACCGAGCGTGGGGGCCGACGTGGGGCTCGAGCCCGTGACCCTGAGATCCTGACCTGAGCAGAAATCAAGAGTCCCGCGCTCAGCCAACTACTCCACCTGGCAGCCCGGGCTGTGTGCTGAGGTCACTGTCTTGTCCTGGTTCAGTGACTGTTTTAAGAAATGGAACGATTTGGGTTTACTCTGGCCCCTGTAGACTCGAGCTCCAGGAAGCGCTCAGGGCAGGGAGGCAGGACGCCCAACAGGGGAGCACTCCCTTGGCTAAGCCTTGGTGGGGGCCCCTGAGGCTGAAGGAGGGGACGAGGAGATGGGGCACCCGTGGTCGGTGCACTCCTGAGATCAGGAAGGGCTCCGTGTGGGGCTGGTAGCTGAGGCGGGACCCGTGCCCATCGGGCCTTGGCAGGGCTCGGAGGCGGCAGCTGAACGCAGCGGGCTGTGAGCTCACATCAGGACGGCCCCAAGGGCTTCTGCCGAGTTCCTGTTCTGGGGTCACCTCAAGCCACGTGCTAGGTGATAGTCCAGACCACACAGGGCATGTGGAGTGAGCACAGAGCGTGTCTGGGGAGACAGGAGGTGGGCCTGGCCTGGTGGCTCATCTGCGAGTACAGCTGCTGATTTGGGGGTCCAGGGGGTGCAAGGAGTGTCAAGGTTTGGTCGCATGCAATGGATCAGAGACGGGATCCAGGCAGAGTGGACTGGGCGGCCCAGTGGGGTGGTGGCCAGGGAAGAATAGTGACCATTCGGCTCGTGTTGCTGCCCCCGGCTGGGGGGACCCAGGCTCGTGGGGGGTGGGGCACTCGCCAGAGTGCCACCAGAACTGGATCGCACGTGCCGTGGCCAGCTCGGGGGCACAGGCGGCTGTGGGCTCATGGACGTGGATGGTGCCTCCCTGTGCCGCCAGACTGTCTGCTGGTGGATTTGCTCTCTGTCTGACCAGCTGAGGGAGCCCTGTGAGCTCCGGGTACTTCCTGGGTATTTCTAGGACCTAAACTAGCACTTGGCACATGGTGGGGGGCAAAGCGCTTGCAGAGTGAGTGAATGAATTGGGGGTGTGACGGGACAGACCGGTACCTCCATGGCCACTCCTGCCCTGTCCTCTGCCACCACCTTCCTCCTCGAGGTGACAAGGTGACAGATGTGGGTCTGCTTCCGAGCTTGTGCCCCGAGATTGCCCCATCCTGACAGCAGCCCTCCTCTGCCCAGAGCTGCGTGCTCTGCTCGCTTTCCTCTCCCCCCGGCCTTGAGGTACAGTCATCCAGCTTGCTTTACTGCCCGCCTAGGAACTCGGGCTCATGTGGCACTTGCTTTGCGCCTTTCAGGCACCCTGTAGGGAAGGACTTGCTCGTCCCGGCTGATAGACGCCTCACAGGTCGGTCAGCCTGCCCGTGGGCCTCTGCTCAGGCTGTGGAGGCTCTAAGGTGGGGCGACGCGCCTGGAGGACGGGGAGCTACCCGGTCTCTGCGTCCCAGCGAGCAGCAGGCTCCGGGGCGGGTGCAGCCCGAGGCACACCTCCATAGACGTCTGAACCGGCTTGGCTCTGTCTTGTCTGTGGACACGGTGCTCTGCTGGCTGCCGCTTGGGGAGGGCAGGCAGGGGGCCGTCCGGAAGGTGCGGCAGACAGTAGTGGGCTGGGGGCTGCGGCAGGAGCCTGGGCTGGGCCAGGGAGAGCGTTTGTGGGAAAGGAAGGAGTGTGCATCTTGGGGGACAGAAGTCATAGGCTTCCAGCTGCTGGACACGGAAGACCCAGCCCTCGGGGAGTGACTGCTTTGTGGAGCCCCTGCTGGGGAGGATGGGTGGGGGGCACCAGGGATCCCCTGCACAGGCTTCTGGAATTGTAGCTGGGGCTCTAACCCTCCTTCTGCTCTTCCTTTCCTGTGCTGCCTGCCACCAGAGGGGCCGTGGCACCCCTGCCAGGTACTGGGGGTGGGCCTGGGGGTGCATGCCTGTGTTTTGAGGGTCCTGCAAGATGGGCATCTGTAACCATCACCCCTCTTCTCCAGGGTTTAATGGCCCCCTTTCCTCTCTCCCTCTGGCAGTGGTGGTCACCCTGGAGCCTTGTGAAGGAGCTGAGACCTATGTCAATGGGAGACTGGTGACCGAGCCCCTGGTGCTGAAGTCAGGTAGAGGAAGGGGCGCCAGACCCAGAAACAAGCAGGAGACAGCAGAGGGATGGGAAGGAGGAAAGGGCCAAGAAGTACGGGGGAGGGACCCCGCTCTCGTTACCTCTTGTGGCTCTGGAGAAGCAGGAAGAGGGTGCCAGGGTCCCCCGATTCCCTTTGGCCATCAGGGACGAGAATCAGCAGGGGACTGACTGCCCTCCGACTTGGGGTTGTGGGAGAGATGGCGTCAGGGCTCCTGGGCTTGTGGGCAGGGCCCTGGACCCTGTGGGCATCGGGATGGGTTTGCTGCTGTGGGGGAGCGAGACCACCTTTCTCTGCTCCCCTCTGCAGGGAATAGGATTGTGATGGGCAAGAACCACGTTTTCCGCTTCAATCACCCGGAGCAGGCACGGCTGGAGCGGGAGCGAGGGGTGCCCCCGCCCCCCGGGCCGCCCTCCGAGCCCGTGGACTGGAACTTCGCCCAGAAGGAACTGTTGGAGCAGCAGGGCATTGACATCAAGCTGGAGATGGAGAAGAGGTACGGGGAGAGCGTGGTCTCTGAGCCATGCCCTGAGCCCGCGTCGCTGGCCTCCCTACTGCGGCTGCGCCAGAGCCCCAAGCAGCTCCTCCTTCTCTGCCCAAACGCAGGCTGCAGGACCTGGAGAACCAGTACCGGAAGGAGAAGGAGGAGGCGGATCTTCTGCTGGAGCAGCAGCGACTGGTGAGGGCTGGGCAGGGCATAGGGGGTGGGGGGTGGGGGCGGGGGCGCATGCACAGAGGGGTAAGGGCAAGGGGCGCAGGAAGGGTAGGGGGCGCATGCGCAGCGGGACCGGAAGGGGGTGCGTGTGCAAGGGGGGACAGGAGTGGGGGGCAAAGGGGGCGGGGCACATGTGCAGAGGGACGGGCTTGGGGGGCGGGGCATGGGAAGACACAGAGGGTGGGGGGCATGCAGTGGCGTGGTGAGGACAGTGGGGCACAGGGGGCGCACACAGGGCGCGGGGCCTGTAGAGGCAGGAGATGGGCCGGCGGTGCTTCAGCCCGACTCTGCTTCTCATTCATGCTGTCTGAGCCAGAGTAGGGAGCGGGCATGGCGTGGAGGGGTGGCCGAGGTGTTCAGGAGGACACAGGACAGGACGGTGACTGGGTGTAGGGAGTCCCCCCACTGGAGTAGGGCTTCCTGGACTAGATCTGTCTGATTTTTACTGAATCCAAGTACCGCCTGTGCCGTCATTGACAAGATAGTGGTTTCAGTGGGCTCACCCTTGAATGCGTGGTCTGGTCATGAGCGCTGATCGCCACCGGCCTCGCAGACTCGGTGTAACCCCCGCTCCCGCTTGCGGATGGCGCTGTGCCAGCTGCTGTCCACATGTCTGGTGTCCTTAAATCCTCAAGGAGTGTCTTCCAGGGAGGCTTGTTCCTTTCCTCATGTAGCCGAGCAGGGAGGAAGCACGTGGTGCAGCAGAGCAGGGGCCAAGTGTGGTACACCTGAGCATCAGCCAAGCAGGGGTGAACCGTGGGGTACAGCCGGGCAGGGGTGAAGCGGGGGAGGGGGTGAAGCAGGAGGTGCAGCGGAGCAGGGGAGAAGCGTGGTGCAGTGGAGCAGGGGTGAAGCGGGGGGTGAAGCAGGCGGTGCAGTGGAGCAGGGGTCAAGCGCGGTGCACCTGAGCATCAGTGAAGCAGGGGTCAAGCGTGGGGTACAGCTGAGCAGGGGTGAAGCGTGCAGTGGTGGAGCAGGGGAGAAGCGCGGTGCAGTGGAGCAGGGGTGAGGTGGGGGCTGAAGCAGGCGGTGCCGCGGAGCAGGGGTGAAGCGGGGGCTGAAGCAGGCAGTGCAACGGAGCAGGGGAGAAGCACATGGTGCAGGGGTGAAGTGGGGGGTAAAGCAGGCCGTGCAGCGAAAGGGGTGAAGCGGGGGTCGAAGCTGAGCAGGGGTGAAGCGCGCGGTGCGGTGGAGCAGGGGAGAAGCGTGGTTCAGCGGAACAGGGGTGAAGCCGGGGCCGAAGCAAGCGAGCGGGGGAGAAGCGGGGGGTGCGGCCGGCGTAGCTGTGGCTCCCCGGGCCGCCCTCCGCGCCCACCCTCACCGCCCCGTCCCTCCCGCGCAGTACGCGGACTCGGACAGCGGCGATGACTCGGACAAGCGCTCGTGCGAGGAGAGCTGGCGGCTCATCTCCTCGCTGCGGGAGCAGCTGCCCCCAACCACCGTGCAGACCATCGTCAAGCGCTGCGGCCTGCCCAGCAGCGGCAAGCGCCGGGCCCCGCGCCGGGTCTACCAGATCCCGCAGCGGCGGCGGCTGCAGGGCAAGGACCCGCGCTGGGCCACCATGGCCGACCTGAAGATGCAGGCGGTGAAGGAGATCTGCTACGAGGTGGCCCTGGCCGACTTCCGCCACGGGCGCGCCGAGATCGAGGCCCTGGCGGCGCTCAAGATGCGGGAGCTGTGCCGCACCTACGGCAAGCCCGAGGGCCCCGGGGAGGCCTGGAGGGCCGTGGCCCGCGACGTCTGGGACACGGTGGGCGAGGAGGAGGCCGGCGGCGGCGGCGAGGAGGGCGCACGCGGGGCGGAGGTGGAGGACCTGCGCGCGCACATTGACAAGCTCACAGGCATCCTGCAGGAGGTGAAGCTGCAGAACAGCAGCAAGGACCGCGAGCTGCAGGCACTGCGGGACCGCATGCTGCGCATGGAGCGCGTCATCCCGCTGACCCAGGTGCGAGGCCCGGCCGCGCGCGCCTCCCCACCCTCCTTCCGCGCTTCCCCTGCTTCCAGGGAGGGCTTTGCGTCCGGCCCCGGGGCGCGCATCCGAGATACGGATCCCCGAGCTGCACCCACCCTCACCTCCTCATTCCACGCTTTTGGGGACGATTCTGCATCTGTAATGGGTTCCCGGGGGGCTCGGAGGTACCCGAGCTTGAGAAGCTCCGTAGGAAGCGCACAGTCCTTAAGTTGCGCATGTGCCCCAGGGACCCGCCCCTCTCCCGCGGGGCCCCGATGGCAGGTGGCTGCGGGAGCTGTCGCCCTCCCGCACTCCTCCTCTAACCCCGGACAACAGCCCTCGAGGGGCGCCTGGTCGCCCAGCCCTGGCGTGCGTGGAGTCACTGAACAAGTGTCCGGGGAGCGCGGGGCTGGCGGGGTGGGGGGGGGCTGCTTGGTGCGGTGTTCCCGCGTGCCCTCCGGGACGCATGACCCGCAGCCACTCACCGGCTCGGGGTCACTGAGGCTTACTTGCTCCTGCCAATGCTTCCTTGCTGAACCTGGATCTCTCTGGGTACCTGCCACCCGCAGGCCTTCGAGAGCCTAGAGTGCTTTCCCCTCACTTCCCCCAGGTGTTTGCTGAGATGACAGCCTCCCACTGGCCCCCGGTGGCAGTCACCTTCACCCTGGCTCCTGTCCCCTTCCCTGCTCTGCTCTTCACCTGAATGTACACTTGTACACTTTTTCCCTTTAAGATTATTTATTTAAAGATTTTATTTATTTGACAGAGCAAGAGAGGGAACACAAGCAGGGGGAGTGGGAGAGGTAGAAGCAGGCTTCCCTCTAAGCATGGAGATTGATGGGGGCTCGGTTTCAGGACCCTGGGATCATGACCAGAGCTGAAGGCAGATGTTTAAGGACTGGGCCACCCAGGCGCCCCTGAGATTATTTGAGAGAGAGCACGAGTGCCGGGAGGAGCAGAGGGAGAGGGAGAAGCAGAAACCTCCCTCTACTCCCTCAATGAGCAGGGAGCCTGATGCGGGCTCAATCCCAGGATCTTGAGATGACCTGAGCCGAACGCAGACGCTTAACTGAGCCACCCAGGTGCCCCCAAATGTACACGTTTCTACAAAGCACGTGGGGTCCTACATTACAGATGCTCTTGGGAAACGTGGATAACATATGTTAAGAGCATGGGTATGCCATTCTGTTGACCTTTTCACGGAAGCGGGGTATATGATCGCACTGTGGAGCTTTCTCATTCACTGGTCCGTTGCGTCTCTCCCCTTCAGTGCTGCCCGCTCCGTCTCTGGGGCATGGCACTTACTCGGCAGGATTTCCAGGGCACCTGCTCTGCAGGGGACCCCGAGCTACATGCTTTATGGGGTTAGCAGTTAATCCTTCCCCCAGCCCTGTGCAGCACGTCCTGTGCCCTGGCACACGAGGATCGAGGACGGGGGCACGGGAGGTTACTGGCCAGGGCGAAGACCACAGCGACAAGAAGTGGTCGCCAGGATCAGCTGAGACCACTGTCCCAGCGCCCTTGTCTCCAAGCCCCTCTGCGACCCCCTGCCCTTGGCGGCTCAGCACTCGGCTCTCCTCACGGCCCTTCTCTGTTGCCCTCTCCCCCTCGCAGGATAACGACGATGAGAACGAAGATGCCCGGGAAGCCCCCTGGGCTGCGTCCCCGGGGACAGAGGCGGCAGAGGAGGAAGCCCCCGGCGAGCGCGCGTCCCCGGCCCCAGCGCGGCCCCCGTCGCCGCCTCTGTCCAGTTGGGAGAGGGTGTCGCGGCTCATGGAGGAGGACCCGGCCTTCCGCCGGGGTCGCCTGCGCTGGCTCAAGCAGGAGCAGTTGCGGCTGCAGGGACTGCAGGGCGCGGGGGGCCGGGGCGGGGGGCTGCGCCGGCCCCCCGCCCGCTTCGTGCCCCCTCACGACTGCAAGCTGCGCTTTCCCTTCAAGAGCAACCCCCAGCACCGGGAGTCGTGGCCGGGGGCGGCGGTCGGGGAGGCCCCCGCGCCGCCCCAACCCCCTGAGGAGGTCGCGCCCCCTCAGGCCGCCCCCGCGCGCCGGCCCCCGAGTCCCCGGAGGTCCCACCGGCCCCGCAGGAACTCCCTGGACGGAGGCGGCCGGTCCCGGGGAGGCGGGTCCGCGCAGACCGAACCGCAGCACTTCCAGCCCAAAAAGCACAACTATTACCCCCAGCAGCCCCAACCGTACCCGGCGCAGCGGCCCCCGGGGCCCCGCTACCCTCCCTACACCACCCCCCCGCGCATGAGGCGCCAGCGCTCAGCCCCCGACCTCAAGGAGAGCAGTGCGGCCGTGTGAGCCCGGCCCAGCTGGGCCGAGGGAGTAGGGGGGAGCCGAGCGGGGGTGGGGCTTGAGGAGCCGCCGCCGCCCCAGGAGCCCAGCGCAGGGAGGCGACAGGTGGGCGAGAAGGTCCGAGTAGGTGCTGGACGGCGTGGGAGAAGCTGGGCGGGAGGCTGGAGAAAGGAAGCGTGCACGGAGTTGCCAGGAGCAAACCAAAGTGAAGGACGAGGATGGGAGCTGCCTCGGAGCGCCACTCGCGTGTGTGGGGGGACGGTCCCACAAATGCTGCTGGGGGGGGGGGGGGCTGGGTGCTGCATAGCCAGGGTTTTGACTTTCTTTTTAAGCGGGGCAAAGGGAAGAGGACCTAGGGTGAGGCATGTCCTCTTCCGGGCCCCTGTCTGTCTGTCTTGTCTGTGGTGGGCTTCTGTTTCCAGGGAGGTGGGGCGTGGATGGCAAGTCATTCCCGTCCCCTTCCAGGCCTCCTGCTATATTTGGGGGATCTGTCTGGGTTCTGGTTTGGCTGGGGTCCCTGGAGGATGTGGGGCGTTCAATAAAGGTAGCAAATGCAGGGAGCTCGTTGCTGGTGGTGGTTCGGGTTGGGTTTTCACGGAGGTGTAGAGGGTCTAAGTGAAATGCACAGGTCCTAAGTGTGTGGTCCAGTGAGTTTTTACACAGGTGTGCACCCTCACTGTCACCACCCAGATCAAGATTCAACACCGCTGTGTCTTGGTCTCGAATGTTGCCCGTTATTTCCCTTGGTTTCAGCTTACCCAGCGCTCTGCCTCTGCCCCGAGCACTGCCCTCGGTCCTGGACAGAGGAGAGAGGGAGGGATGAGGGGAAGCAGCGGGAGACCCATGCGACCACGCCCCCCCGGCTGTTCCAGCAGTGCGTGGAGGATCTGGGGTTCACGTGGGGTCCAAGTCCACACGGTCAGCTCGCTGCCCAGACGGTCTCCCAGCAGCTGGGATTCTGATGGCTCTTGAACGAGTTGGTCAAGTTTCCTGCACCTGATTATTTGCATCCTGTTCGTGTCCCTGCTTTTCAGCTGGGTGTGTTCAGCCTTCCAGATAGTATATTGTCTTAATACTGTCCAGGAAGGATGCTTCTGGCCTGCTTTAAGGATCTGACTTGGGGGGGAAATGAGAGCACAGCATGGGAAAGGCTTTGGAGGTTACATTGTATCCGTGCCCTGCAGGCACCTTGCAGAATTCTGGAATCCCCATGCACCTTGCAGAATTCTGGAATCCCCATGCGTTGGTCCTGTTCTCAGGGAAACACTTCCACCCTGTGAAAAAGTGAGCTGTTTGCCCACAGCAGCCAAAACCACAGAAATATCCCAACTGCAGACCAACCACCGCTCTGGGCGAGGGCATGATATGTTTACTCTTGGTTTCCACACCCCAACCCTGGCTACCTTTCTTCTGGCAGCTGTGACTGCCAGGTCTTCAGGGACCCATTGGCAGTGACCCACAACCTGGAATGTAATGGATAGGTTGGCGACACTGTTTACTTGAGCAGTTTATCATCCGGCCCGGGAGATGGAATGTGAGCAGGAAAATGATGGAATACAGGCTCTAGGCGGGTTGGAGCAAGCCGCCGGGTGGTACGGACACATGCAGCCGTGCCTGGCATGGGAGGGCTCACTACTCTTTTTTTTTAATTTGCTTATTTGTTTTAGGGGGGAGGGAGAGCACTGGCAGAGGGAGAGAGAGAATCTTAAGCTGACTTCCCGCTGAGCGCAGAGCTGAAGGTGGGGCTGTCTCGTGGCCTGAGATCATGACCTGAGCTGGAATCAAGAGTCGGCCACAAAACCGACTGAACCACCCAGGCACCCTGACAGCTCATTATTTTATTTATTATATATTTTTAAAGATTTTATTTATTAGAGAAGGGAGAGTGCGAGTATGATCTGGGGAGGGGAGGAGGGACAAGCAGGCTCCCCGCTGAATGGAGCCCGCCGACTGGGGTCTCAAACCCAGGACCTGAGCCGAAGGCAGATGCTTAACCCAGTGAGCCACCCAGGCGCCCTGAGCTCACTACTTTAAAAATACAGTTGGGTTGTTTTCCCCAGGAAGACTGCCCTATGTAAATGTGTTTTATCCACTTCGTCCTTCCAGATTAGTGTTTTTTTTGTTTTGTTTTGTTTTTTAATGATTGCTGTTTTTTTTTTTAATTTTTTTTTTTTTTATTTATTTGACAGATCATGAGTAGGCAGAGAGGCAGGCAGAGAGAGAGGAGGAGGCAGGCTCCCTGCTGAGCAGAGAGCCTGATGCGGGACTCGATCCCAGGACCCTGAGATCATGACCTGAGCTGAAGGCAGAGGCTTTAACCACTGAGCCACCCAGGCGCCCCCAGATTAGTGTTTTAAAATGTGCTGAACTTTAGGCTTAGAGAAGGGCCCACGGGTCCTACCTGGTGCACGTGCCTCCACTCCATGTACCCGCGCTCCACGTGCATGCCGTCCTTAAGACAACCCTATAAAGTTGATCTGTTTCATGTCCATTTTTCATATGGGAAGGCTGAGGTCTGAATAGGTTAATGGGTTGCCTGAGGTCCTACAATTCTTTTTTTTTTTTTTTTAAGATTTTGTTTATTTATTTGACAGACAAAAATCACAAGTAGGCAGAGAGGCAGGCAGAGAGAGAGGAGGAAGCAGGCTCCCTGCCGAGCAGAGAGCCCGATGCGGGGCTCGATCCCAGAACCCCGAGATCACGACCTGAGCCGAAGGCAGAGGCCTTAACCCACTGAGCCACCCAGGCGCCCCGAGGTCCTACAGTTCTTAAGGGGCAAAGTTAGGGCTTCAACCCTGATGACTTGACTCCACGCCTCCTGGACGTCACATGTCACCTTTCTTTCCAGAAGCCACCATGACCTCCCACTTCAGGAGTCTCACGTATTTCCTGAGACTGCCTCCCCGTTCTGGCCTCCGCCAAAGCTGCTTCTGAAGACATGGGAACCGCTATCTGTGGGCCTACCCTGGGATCACGGGCAGAGGCCGCCCAGTCTGCCAGCTTTCTTGCCCACTCAGTTTGGACATTTCTTCACTTTCACCCTTGGTTTCCTTGGAAATGCCATTTACTTGTCTCTGTGTTCCTCCTTGGAGGGACCTCCTTCCTTCCCTTAGTTGTTCGTCAGGACTTTTTTTTTTTCCCCCACCTGGAGTGTGGGGATCTTGAAAACACTTGGGGATCCCAAAACTTTCTTTGAAAAACAGTCTTTTCCAAAGCTTTTCTATACTTTCTAGCTTCTACTTTGATTTCGTTTGAAATCATTCTTTTCCCTTTTAAAGATTTAATGTGAGCAGCTGCCTGATGGCGTGTGGGTTCGGGTGGATGTTGGGCGGCTCCTACTCGCCATCCCCTGAGACTGCCCCCCCCCCAGCCGAATCACCATCTGGGTTTGCACCATTGCGCTCTTCATGTGGCGTCTGAGACCCTGGGGGTGCCAGGTCCTGCTTCCTGTGCCAATAGTGTTTTAGGGGATGCTACCCAAGGGAGGCTGGCTTTATTAAGCTTTCCACCTAACCTAACTTGGCTCGCAGGTTCTCCCTATGGCCCCGATACTCTATGGCCCTTCGTCAATGTATCCAGCCACCCCTTAAAGGTGACTCAGTGTTTGCCTCCCTCCAGGCCCAAGGTCAGCAGCGTCTGCCTCACCGCACATGTTCCCACGTCTGTCTCTCTTGGAAGGCAAGAGGGGACTGGCATCTGGGTAGGATGTCTCCTCTAAAGGTCTCGTCACCAGATGGGGGTTGTAGCAGCTGCTTCTCTCATCCTGAAACAAGCTCACAGCTTAGGAGCTGCCGTTAACCTGCAGTGTCCCTGGCGGGCTCATCAGCGGGCATGTCCCCTCAGCTCCCCCCACCATCCCTGGAATCCCCGGAGAAGAAACATGTTTCCAGATACCTGGGAAGGTCTTGCCCTGAGCTCCTGTGGCTCCAAGCTGGTGCCCCACGCCCATGGACTAGCCTAAAAAATGTTCTCTCTCCCTCCCTCCCTTCCCTCCTTTTCTTTCTTTCTTACGATTTTATTTGTCAGAGAGAGACAGCACAAGCAGGGGGAGTGGCAGGCGGAGGGAGAGGCTGAGCAGGGAGTCTGGGAGGGGGCCTCATCCCACGACCCTGGGGTCACGCCCGAGCGGAGGGCAGAGCCCGAACCGACGGCGCCCCCGGGCATCCAGAGCCTGGAAGGTTCTCCTCGTAACCAGCTTCTCTGGACACGAGCGTGGGACCCTGCGCTCTTGGCGCTGGAGAAGCAGCTCGCCTTAGGCCAGGCTCTGGGTCCGCAGCAGGGAGGGCGCACGGCCCTGGGGCGCGCATTAGCCGCCGCTTCCCCGCCGGCCCGGGCCCGACCTCCGTGACGCCGCCGGGAAGATCCGTGAGGTAAAGCACGGAGGGCCAGTACCTGCGGGGGGCCCGCGGCGGGCGCCTTCCGGTTCCCTTGTTCTGAGCAGGGAGAGGAGGGGGCGCCGCACAGCGAGGTCGGCCCCGAGGGGCCCGACGGCAAAGCGCTTCTTCAGCTCGGCGGTCCGCACCGCCCGCACCTGCGCCCGCCGGAACCGCTCCCTGCAGCCCTCCTGTTGTTCCCCTGCTGTCCGTCAGGGGGTGACAAGGCGCAGGCTCCCCCTCCCCCGGGGGCGGCTTGCGCTTGCGCGTTCACAGAGCCTCGAGCGCGCGCGGCCGTGCGGGACCCCGTGGCCGAGCGCGCCCGCGAGACAGGCCCGGGGCGGGGCGCGCACGCGCAGAAGGCTGCGCCTCCCGCGTGGCCTGACCGGGTCGGCGTGAGGCCGGGGCCCCGCGGCTCCGAAGCCGACCGTGCGGGGATCGCTTCATCCGGGGCCAGCCCTACGCGGGGACTTGCGGAAGGCGCGGGCAGACCCGGGTCTGAGTTTCCTTCCCGTCGGAACCTGCGCGGTTGCTCGGCGCCCCGGCGCCCCCGCAGCGAGCGCCCCCTGGGAGCCGGCGTCCTGGGGAGCGGTCTCCGGGCGGGGCGGGAGCGGGGGGCCCGCGGCTGCTCTCACGCTGAGGCCTGCGAGGACGGACGGACGCCCGCGCCCCTCCTCCTGCCGGTCCCGGGGTCGGGCTGCGGGCGGTGGGCGGTGTCCGCGTGTGCAGGCCCTGACTGTTCACGTCCTCCGCCCCGTGGGTGCCCCGAGCCTCGACGGCTGCCAGCAGCCCTGCCTGCAGGTCCCGCGAGGCCGCCCGAAGTGTCCCTCAGCTCCTCCCGCTGTGCCCAGGGGAGGCCCGCCCCGGTTCGGATACGTCTTCTCTCTTCCCCGCCGGCCTTCTGCGCCCGCAGCAGCCCCGCCTGCCCTGCGCCTGCGGAGCTCCGGCCTCCCACGGCAGAGGCGGGCGAGCCCTGTCAGCCTGATCTTTTCCTCGCTTGTCTTACGCCTCTGCTCCAGCCCGGCCCGTCGGGTCCAGAGCCCCATCCCGCAGGCGTTTGTAGGGGCCGCAGCCTCCCCGCCCCCAGTCTGGGATCCAGGCCATTGAGAGCTCACTGAGGAGCAGGAAAGGCCAGCCAAACCGGACATTGTACCTTCAAGGTGAGGGCGAGCTGACGCCCTCTCCCCCAGAGGGATACTGCTGGGCTGCTGACTTCCTAGAAGATAAGCCCATGGATGAGGTTTGACACTTGCTTCCCCATTAGAAACTCACACTGTGTAAGGGCGCCTGGGCCGCTCGGTCGTTGAGCATCCGACTCTTGGTTTCGGCTCAGGTTGTGAACTTGGGATCATGGGATCGAGCCCTGGGGGGGGGGGTCTCTCCGCTCAGCACCGTGTCTGCTTGTTCTTCTCCATCTGCCCCTCTCCCTGCGTGCTCTCTCTCTCTCTCTCTCTAAAACAAAATAATAATAATAATAAGAGAAACTCACGGTATTTAGAACTCAGGCCTCATAGAGGCCTGGAGAGCTGCTGGTTTGCAAGGACAGAGGAACTTCAGAGAGCTCCTAACCCATCCCTCCGCTGTACTTCTGTAGAAATATACTTAGGGGGGGGCCACCTGCATGGGACATGTTCTGCTGTGCGCTTCAGACAATGCCAAGACGTTAATATCCACGTAAAATCCTGCAGCGCTTGGCCCTGTCCTTGATCTCCCGTCTTCCTTCCGGCCCCCCGGGCCTCCCACCAAATCGCTCACGGTTGTTTGCGGACATCACCCTGTTTCCCGCCCTGTGCCTTCCCTCCTCCAGCCTCACTGATCCTTTGACGGGCTGCCTCCGGCTTGCCTCCTGTGAGTCTCAGCCCAGCTGCTGTGTGTTGGGAAACCTTGGCCCCCCAGTCTGGGTCAGGAGCTGTCCTCTTCCGGAGGTTCCCCGGGGACACACGTCTGTGACTACGCTTACCATGTGACCATGCAATTATGAATTTCGGGGCTGGTCATCCCCCCCCCCCAATCCCCGCTGCCACCACCGACTCTGGGCTCTTTGAAATTCCAGGTTGAGCTTCCTTCAGCCCCAGAATCAGACCCAGATTCTCCTGTGGGCAGCAGGAGAGAGAAGCCATCCTGAGGCCTCCAGCAAGGTGGGTGTGATCAAAACGGTGAGAGTAGTACAGATGGGACCCTGAGGCTGTTCCTTGAGCAGATCACTCTTCCAGGCAGCAGGCCAGAGCGAGAGGCATCTCCTGCTGACGGAGGTAGCCGGCCAGGAGGCTGAGACCCAACCAGCCTTCATTCTCAGCGCCAAAGCCCTCGAATGTCCAGGAGGTTATACAATGATCCGGAGGAGCCCAGGTCACAAATGTGAATATTCTTTTTTTTCTAAAGGATTTTATTTATTTATTTGATAGAAGACACAGCGAGAGAGGGAACATAAGCAGGGGGAGTGGGAGAGGGAGAAGCAGGCTTCCCGCGGAGCAGAGAGCCCGATGCAGGACACGATCCCAGCACCCCGGGATCATGACCTGAGCTGAAGGCAGAGGCTTTAACCCACTGAGCCACCCAGGTGCCCCCAAAATAGAAAAAAAATCTTTAAAAAAATCCCAGGTCTTAGAATTAGTAAAACAGCCCTTCCAACGTTAACGAGAAGGTCTTCGGTACTTCTAGAAAGCGGAAACAAGTAGAAAACCCATTTTCACAGCACGAGATCTGACGTACAGATTTCCCTTATGTTATATGGCCACGAGTATGTGAGTGTTTCTTTGCTTTATTTCTGATCCTTCGCTAAAGCCTAGGCTCCTGGGGAGAGCTCTCGCTCTGCAAGCATCGCCTCCTGTGTCCCAGGGACTCGGTCTAGAGGAGCCCCTCCCACAGGCCGATGCGTTCGAGAACCCTATTAAGGTGCTGAACAGAGGAGGCCAGTGGCAGAGGACAGACATGCTGGCTGGATTCTGAGTCCTGCCCTGAACTGTGGCCGAGCCGAGTGGCCGGTCGCGCACGCCTGGTCCCACCCCGCGCGTGGAGAATTGCTCTCCTAGAAGCTTTCCTTACTGGGGGTCCTGGGTCGGAGTTGCATGGGCGCTGGAGGGAGTGTGCAGGCACGGGGAAGCTCCCCCAGCCCTGCTTTCTTTCAAGGAGGGGACAGACCCCAGACCCCGGTCTTGGGAGTCTTCCCAGGCGAGGACCCGAGTTTCCCTCCTGTCTTGGAAACGGGAGATTGGAGACCGGAGCGGGGTGGGAGGAAGCCGGCCCGGTAGCGCCGTCCTCCCGACCCTCCCCGTTCGGCGGTTCCTCTCCTTTTAAGGGCATTGCTTTTGTTTCTGTTCTAAAAAACAGATAAGGTTTTCCATGCGGAGGCCTGGAGCATCCCCGGAGCTGGGAGGCAGGAGATCTGCTCCTGGTTTCTGTGCAGCCTTGTAAGGGGGACGGGGAGGAGAAGGAAAAGGGTGGCTGGGGAGACTGGGTTGGTGCATCCCCGAGCTGGCCCATATTTCCCTTACATGAAGGTGGCTGGTTACCTCCGTGGGCAGGAGGGCCACCTACAGCTTGAGGAGTGCAGAACAGGGACCGTCGGGGCTCAGGTAGGGGTACCCCTCGTCCTCATGTGAACACTGCGGGAGGAGGGACAGAGGGCTGACTTCCTTTGAGCGTCTGACGTTTGACTAAATCAGAGGTGTTGGGTTTAGGAAAGTCCTAAGGAAGCATTCCCAGCATCAGGTGTAGTCCCATTTATATGGAATGTTTGCAACCGGCAAATTCCTAGAGCAGACAAGTGGTGGCCTGGGGCTGCGGTGGCTGGTGATGGCAGGCGAGTGACTGCTAATGGGTACAGATGTTCTGAAATTAGGTCACTGTGGTAAAACCATTGAATTGTACTTTTTTTTTTTTCCTAAAGATTTTATTTGTTTGAGAGAGGGAGGGAGAGAGAGTGCCTGAGCAGGGGGAGGGGCAGGTAGAGGGAGAGGGAGAAGCAGGCTCCCTGCTGAGCAGGGAGCCTGACACGGGGCTCGGTCCCAGGACCCCGAGATCATGACCCGAGCCAAAGCCAGATGCTTGACTCAGGCTCCCCTGAATTGTACATTTTAAGGGGTGAAATTTATGGTATGTGGATTATAGCTCAATAAAGTTATTAAAGGAAAGTTCCCCCATGCCGCCAAGAAAAGCAGGTATCAGTGTTGCGGTCTTCTGGGGCGAAACACTCCCCAGTGGGTTTGGGTTATCAGTGAAACAAGGTCAGGCATGAGCTGATGGTCTCCGGATGGGGGCGATGAATATGGGGGGGTCCCTTGTATTGGCCTCTCGACTTCAGAGTGTGTTTGAAAATTCGAATAATAGCGTGTTAAATGAATTTTGAAAACACCCAAACCATCTGAAAACGCTGTGGGATGTGAAAAGACAGAATGGTGTGGTGGGAGAAGCTGGGTTATCGCACGCGTTGCGGAAGGTGACAAGGGACTGGAACCTGGCCCGCCCCCACAGGGGAGTCTGGACTGGCCACAGCGGGTCCTCGGTGTCCACGCTGATTTTCCGGTTCTTCGTTCGGGTCTTTTGTTGTTGGATTGTTCAGATGGGGAGGAGTGTGGCGAGGTGAGAATGAGCTCTGTCCAGTCAGTGAAGAGATTAAATGAGGGGAAATAAAGAGACCGAAACAAGTGTTCTGAGAAGCACACGGTAAAACATCGCCCTGTGTGAGGGGCGTGTGCACGCAGTGAAAGTGGGGCTCCCTGCTGCGGTGGCGCCCAAGTCTTGTCTCCCGGAGACCGTCACCGTCAAGACCAACAGCTCTTATGCAGGCAGAATCTATGCGTGTGTACCTGTGTGTGCTCATATACACACTCATCTGTTTTCTTTACACACACACCTGTACACACCCCCCATATACCCGAATGCATGCACACACACCCATATGCACACACACGTATACCCATATGTACGCACACACACACATATACCCGTGTACACACACACCCATATACCTGTATACACACACGCCCCCATATACCAATATGCATGCACACACACATACACACACATATACCCGTGTACACACACACACACCCATGTACAAAGGCACACACCCATGTACCTACATAAACACACATCTGTATATACACATGCACACACACACATATACCCATTTACATACAAAATATCTTTTTTATATACACACGTGTATGCACACATAAATATGAAACACTCTTGCTTTGCTTTTTTCCCCAATTATTTTATTTTAAAGGGAATTTATTTATTTAGAAAGAGAGCGAAAAAAAAAAGAGAGAGAGAGAAAGAGCATGTAAGCACTGGGGTGGGGGTGGGGAGAGACAGAGGGAGAGAGAGAGAATCTTAAGCAGATTGATTCCACACCCAGCATGGGGCCCCATGCGGGGCTGGATCTCATGACCCTGAGATCATGACCTGAGCCAAAATTGAGACTGCTTGCTTAACTGAGCCCTCCAGGCACCCCTCTTTTTTGTTTTAAAGATTTTTCTTTTAAATGATCTCCACACCCCACATGGGGCTCAGACCCATGACCCCGAGAGATCAAGAGTCTCGCTCTACTGACTGAGCCAGACTGTTGCCTCTTAAAGGGAATATCAAGGTCTGTTTTTAAATATCACAAAAACACCCCCCCCCCCGCCTGGACCAATCAGAAGGTGGTTTTCAGTGACCAAAGGGAAGCCTCAGCCTTAGTGAAAATAACAGCTTGTAGTCGGGCGAAGGGGGCTGTCTCCTTGCCCCTGTAAGGAAAAAGTCAGTCCCCAATCAGACCTAACCACCCAGAAGATTGCAGGCCTCCCCACACATGTGTGCTCCAACTCCTGGGAAAAGTACACCATTTCTGAACGTGTAGGCCCTGTTTCTTCTCTGTCTCATTGCAGGAGCCGTCAAACACCGCTGGCACACTTTGTCCCCATGCCAAGGGAAACTGTCGCCTGCATGGCCCGGGCGACGAGTGTGCACGCGTGTGAGGTCGCCTTTGTTGGGAAGGATTTTCCTTCATGCTGCCATGATTCCCTCCTTCCTCCCCTCCCCCCTCCTTCCTTCTTTCCAGTAAAATGTTGACAGGTTCCCACCCCAAAGTCTTTATCTGACAAAATTAAAAGACCACAATTTTTTTTAAAGATTTTATTTATTTATTTGACAGACAGAGATCACAAGTAGGCAGAGCAGCAGGAAGAGAGAGAGGGGGAAGCAGGCTCCCTGCTGAGCAGAGAGCCCGATGTGGGGCTCGATCCCAGGACCCTGAGATCATGACCTGAGCCAAAGGCAGAGGCTTACCCCACTGAGCCACCCAGGTGCCCCAAAAGACCACAAATATTTTGAAATAATTTTTTAAAATATTTTATTTATTTATTTGACAGAGAGAGAGATCACAAGTAGACAGAGAGGCAGGCAGAGAGAGAAAGAGGGAAGCAGGCTCCCTGCTGAGCAGAGAGCCCTATGCGGGACTCTATCCCAGGACCCTGAGATCATGACCTGAGCCGAAGGCAGCGGCTTAACCCACTGAGCCACCCAGGCAGGCGCCCCTATTTTGAAATAATTTAAAATGAAAATTTCGAGAAAATAAACCTTGTGGGGCACCTGGGTGGCTCAGTGGGTTAAGCCTCTGCCTTTGGCTCAGGCATGGCCCTTAATCCACTCTGTCTTCGGGGCTCAGAGGCCTCGAGGTGCTCTTCCAGCCTCCCTTTCAGTCTAACCTGTCGAGGATTTCTAGCCTCCAGAACCATGAGAAGACACACGTCTGATATGTAAGCCGCCGGGTCGTCTTCTGGAAGCCCTGGCCGGCTCCCGTACACAGACATCAGATTGTTGTTAGCTCTGCAGGTAATTCTAAGAGGTGCCTGGGCGAGCATCAGGACACAGTGAAACGGTGCCACCACCTCTGGTGGTAAGTCTGGGACCAAATCCAGAGAGATAAGGGCACCTTGGATGCTGGGGTGAGAGCGGGCTAACCAAGCCTTAGGACACGTAATAGAATTCCAGTGGTCCTGTCAGTAATTCTGCCTGCTTCTCATTCTGTCTTCTTTTCATTTTACTCACACAACGTCAGCACTCCAAGTAAATATTTCTTATTTATTTCCTCTTTGCTCGATTTACTCATTTCCTTATTTATTTATGAATTCCGGTATAATTAACACACAGCGTTGTCTGAGTTTCAGGTGTACAGTGGAGTGATTCGTCAGGGAATGCGGACTCTTCGTTGCCCACCCAGCTCCTTTCTGGATGCAATCAGTGTGTTCTCTGTATTTAAGAGCCCGTTTTTTATTTTTAAATCTTTGTTCTTTGCTTGTTTTGTTTCTTAAATTCCACATGTGAGTGAAATCACATGGCTGTTTGTCTGTCTCTGACTGACTTATTTCACTTAGCATTAAACTCTCTAGCTCCGGGAATGTTGTTGAAAACGGCAAGCGGTCATTCTTTTTCACGGCCGAGTAATATTCCATTGTAGCTTTACCGTTTCCCTGTTATCCATTCATCAGTGGATGGACACTTCTGCTTCCATAGTTGGGCTGTTTTAATTACTGCGGCTATAAACACGGGTGCATATCCTTTTCCAAATTACTGTTTTGTATTCTTTGGATAAATACCCAGTAGTGGGATTATTGGATCATAGGGTAATTCTATTGTTAAATTTTTTGGAGGGGGAAACATCTACTGTTTTCCAGAGCGGCTGCACCAGTTTGCACTCCTACAACTGTACACGAGGGTTCCTTTTTTCTCCACATCCTCACCAGCACCTGGTGTTTCTTCTGTTTTTGATTTTAGCCGTTCTGACAGGTGGGAGACCGAATCTCGTGGTGGTTTTGATTGGCGTTTCCCCGATGGTGAGGTGCTGCTTGCCAGCTGTATGTGTTTGCAGATGTCTCTTCCTGTCTTCTACCCTTTTTTAACTGGATTGTTTACTTTTTGGCATTGAGTTTTGTCAGTTCTTTGTGTATTTTGGATAGTAACCCCTTACTGGGTCTGTCATTTGCAAATATCTTCTCCCGTCCCTTTGTTTTGTTTTATGACTGCTCTGGCCACAGCATCATTTTATATTCCTTGTCGCAAGGGGAAGTTATCTCAACTTGTGTTACTGGATAAGTACATTTTTGTGGGTTATTAGAACATATCAATATTCACAACAATAGGGGTGCCTGGGTGGCTCAGTGGGTTAAAGCCTCTGCCTTCGGGTCCTGGGATCGAGCCCCGCATCGGGCTCTCTGCTCAGCAGGGAGCCTGCTTCCCCCTCTCCCTCTGCCTGCCTCTCTGCCTACTTGTGATCTCTCTCTGTCAAATAAATACATAAAATCTTTTAAAAAATTAAAAAAAAAAGATTTTATGTATTTATTTGACAGAGAGGGAGACCCAGCGAGAGAGGGAACACAAGGTGGGGGTGGGAGAGGGAGAAGCAGGCTTCCCGAGGAGCAGGGAGCCTGATGCAGGGCTCAATCCCAGAACCCTGGGATCATGACCTGAGTCAAAGGCAGAGGCTTCCCCGACTGAGCCACCCAGGCGCCCCTCAGTAATTAATTTAAAAACCTCTGCATGGAGGTTTAGGGATGTCCCTCTACTGTGTCTTGGCACACGTTCACTGAAACAGTCATCATTACGTCTCTCGCACGTGAATTTTGGCATCCTTTCCCGTGTGCTCTGTGGGTACTGACTTCGAACTGACAGGCTTTTCCCCAGGGTGGAGGTGATGTGTGCATTTAATGGTGCCCTGATGCATCAGAATGATCTGGGGGTTTGCCATGTGAAAGCTGGAGAAGGACGCTGCGTCGTTCATGCTAATACCCGGTTAGCGGGCGCACACATGCTGACATCTTGTGTGAGTGTTGTGGGAACTTGGGAGTTGTTTTGTTGTTTTGATTTGCTTCTGCACGTCCTGCGGTGATGTGCTGGGTTGTGCTGTTATTTTTAAATGTACGGTTATGTCACAGACAAGGAGAGCCAAAGGAACATGCCTACCAAATGAAACGTGGTGCCCGGATGGGATCCCAGGTCAGAAGAGGACATCCGTGAAGACCAGCGAGAGCTGAGTGAGTTGTGGGCTTCAGCTGGTAAGAGTGTGTGATAATAACAGTGTATGAGCCACTAATCATAGCACATGTATCAGACTTATGTCGGATGCTGATGGGAGCAAACGGGGGTCGGGATGTGGCACTCTCTGTATTGCCTTTGTAACTTTTCTATAAATTCAAAACCGTTCTAAAATTAAAAGCTTACTTGGGAGTGCCCGGCTGGCTCGGTCAGAAGAGCATGGGGCTCTTGATCTTGGGATCGTGAATTTGAACCCCATGTTGGGTGTAGAGATTACTTGAAATGAAATCTTAAATAATTACAAAGATGGCAAAAATGTACTATTATAATTTTAAATGTTCTTATAATGTTTTCTTTTTTTGAAAAAGATTTTATTTATTTATTTGAGAGAGGGAGAGAGAGAGAGAGCACAGCAGGGGGAGCAACAGAGAGAGAGGGAGAAGCAGACCCCCCGCTGAGCAGGAAGCCCGACTCGGGGCTCGATCCCAGGACCCTGGGAACATGACCTGAGCTGAAGGCAGACGCTTCACCGACTGAGCCACCCAGGTGTCCCCCTTATTCTTTTTTTAAACTGAAATATAATTAACATTTGATGTTATGTTAGCTTTAGGTGCAGAGCACTTATTTGGCAATTCTCTACACTCCCCGATACCCAGCACAATTCGTGCCGTCTTTTGGTTTTTAAGTTCTGGTTCTCAAAGCCACTGTGAACTTCCTGGTTACTCGTGGCAGACTTCCCCGGGAGCCCGTCTCCGTCAGCTGCACACACGCTGTGGTCAGTGCTGAGTGACAGGCACGGTCACAGGGGGCAGGCGGGGCTCTTGCCACCTGGCGGGGAGATGGAAAATGTTCTTATGGGAGAGCACAAGCCCCAACGCCCAGGGTCAGGATGGGCAGCGCTTCGCGTCGCAACCGGAGGGGAGGAATCAGAGGCGGCTGGGGGGGTGGGGTGTGACGTTCTCTGAGTCAGATGCCGGGAGGAGGGGAGCCAGAGAGGTGACCCAGACTCCAGCGTTGTGCAGGGATTTATTTTGGTCGATGGAAGAAGCTCTGCACGTGTCAGGGAAGTGAGATCTTGTGAAAGCTGGATTTGATATGTCCTCCCTGGAGCTGACTCATGCAGAAAAGAGGGACAAAACAGGGCACGCTTTGGGGCCCCTGTAAGGGTTGGAGGCAGGTTGCGTGGGACTCCGGGAAGGCAGTCAGATTGGAGTGACAAGAGTCTGGGGAGGAGGACGAAGGTGTGGGTGCTCATCCTGGCCTTGCGGTGTCTGACCTGATGACCCTTGGACGAGTCTCTGATCCGGCCCCCTCATCCGGGAGAGCCTCGTCTACACCTGTGGTAGACAGTCTAAGCTTCGGGACACTCTTCCCGTGGCCAGACTAGGCGAGGGGCCTTTGCAAACTGTGTGAGATACTTGTACGGATCAGATTTGTTGTTCTGTGGCCTCTAGACCCATATTTTGCCGCCTGGGTAATATGTATGCCTCGTGATTTCTTCTGCGGAATTAACACTGTAGCCCTATCCGTGGTCATGGGGTGACTCACTGCAGGGAGGGGACAGCCAGGAGCCCAGGATGAGTCTGGAGAGAGTCGTGGGTGTTGGCAGCAAAACGAAGCCTCAGAAACAAAGGGACCCTTTTACTCGAGAGGGGCCGTGAGGATTTCGGCGGTGGTGGGGACGAGGACGGTGTTGTGGGCAGGCGTGTGGCGTCTGGGAGAACACGGTTTGGAGAGCGAGTTAATGGTGTGGGAGTTGGCAAATGGATCACGTCAGCCTGAGGAGAAAGTTGGTATCACAGAGAAGGGATGTTTTTTGGAGGAATAGTTCGTCCAACATTTTTTTTTAAAAACATTTCAAGTAATCCCTACACCCCATTTGGGGCTCGAACTCATGACCCCAAGATCAGAGTCGCACACTGCACCCACTGAGCCAGCTGCGAGCCCCAGCCAAGACTCCTTGATGGGCCGCGGCCTGAGCACAGGAGTAGAATTAGATGCCTTCCGGGCTCCTCAGGGATAACGACGAGGTGCTTCGTCATCGCTGGAGGACGGAGGGAAACACGGAAGACTTAACTGAGTCTTGACTCAACTTTTGCTGTTGCTTCAGTGCGTGGAGGTGAGACTTGAGTGTTTTAGCTTGGCCAGTTTCTACCGAACATGGGCTGGGCACGGCCAGCGTCTCCCGAGACGTGTAATGCAGTGTGGACTCTCAAGGAACACCGTCTATACCAGGGAAAGGCACGTTCCTGGGAAACAGTGGAATCATTTGTGCCCAGTTACATCTGTGCCATGCTGCGTGAGACTCTGGGCGTCCCCGATATACTGTGAGGTTGGCCTGGTTGAAAGAGGGGCAGAAAGGCAGGTTTGATGAGGGAGGGGACAGGTCACACAAGACATGGATGTAGGGAGCTGAGAAGTGGGGAGGTTTCCAGGGAGAGAAGGCCATGCAAGCCAGCGTCTTGTGTTGGAGCCTGTCCTGGCTGGCTTACATGTCTGGGGCGGGGGGTGAGCAGTTTGGAGGGACCCGAAGGTGCACAAGGTGGTGTTCGCAGTCCTGTATCTCTAGGAGCCCCACCATGGCTGATACGGTGCTGCCAAAGTGTGGGCGGACATCCAATGCTGTTCCTAATGGTTTGGTGATAGTTTGGAATGTGGTCTGCAGACAATTAAAACATAATCATGATGAGCCGTAGATCTGAAACAGAGTCGTAAGCTTCATCTGAGATGATGTGATCGTGAAGTCTAACAAAGGGCTGTGGCCCGTGCTGGGAGCTCTCCTCACGTTCTCCACGGATGGGAGAGAAGGGGACATTGGAGAACACGACCGGGATGTCTTTTATTTTCCACGTGTCTGTCCCTGCATGAATTCAAGAGGGTGACCGAGATTCCTACCTAGCAGAGAAACTGCTTCCCCTCATCTGTAAAAAGATCCTGTGCAAGTCCTAAGCCTGTAGGGAGACCATGAAACACCAGCTGTATACATCCTCATGCCCACTGGAAATGGGGATGGTATTGGCGGACCACTTGCTTCGGTCTCCTTCCCTCATGAATTTCCAAATTTCCAAATTCAGGGGCTCCAGATGCCCCTGAATTTGCTAGTTTAATAAAGCAGAGGGTGGGCCGGGAGGAGCTGGGAAGATGCAGCTTATCTTTTTTTTTCCTCTCCGACCCATGTTCAAGGGCTGATTAAAGTCAGTGCAGCTGATGTCTGGGCCCTGACAGGGAAACGTTAGTGGGCATCAGACCCCCCGAAGGGCCCATGAAAACTGACTGCCAAACCCTAACGCCTGAGTTTCTGATGCAGAAGATGTGTGAATGGGGCCCAAGGATTTGCATTTCCATCAAGTTTCCAGGAGATGCGAGTCACTGACTGGGGCTGCTGGTTTTCAACTTTGTTAGCTGCACGTTCAAATCACTCAGAAAGCTGAAAATCACAAAGCACGTGAGTGTGTGTATGCATGTGTGTGTGTGCACGTACACACACACCCACCACACGCACACTACCCCCCCTCGCCTGGAACCTGTGGGGTTAGCACCAGACATCAGTAGTTGTAAAATCCATCCACCTCCCCATTCCAACGGGCAGCCATGGTTGAGTCCCTCGTCTGGGTTCTTTTCTTTCTTTCCTTCCTTTCTTTCAAGATTTTACTTATTTATTTGACAGAGAGGGAGCATGAGCCAAGGGAGAGGGAGAGGGAAAAGCAGGGCCCCGCCTGAGCAGGGAGCCCGATATCGGCTCGATCCGGGGACTCTGGGATTGTGACCGCAGCCGAAAGCAGACACTTCACCGACAGAGCCACCCGGGTGCCCCTCATCTGGGTTCTCGAGGCGGATGCCCGCTAATGCAGGTGACCTGGATAAAGTCAGTCATCGGGGCCAAACGTCCCCCAGCCTTTGGTCCTGGGGCAGGGTACCTGCGTGGCCGGGCATCCTTCCTTGGGATGCCTGGTGCGCGCAGTGGCTACCGCCGCGGCCCATGGGCTGGGTGCAGGCAGCGCAGGTTGCAGCGGGGGTCGTGCGAAGTGCCGGCGAGCCGCTGGGGAAGCCGACGCGACGTCTGGAAGCGGGGAAAGGCCTGCGGGAGGGAGAAACGACACCGGGTCTTGGGGCTCTTCTGGAAATGTCTTTCCCAGGGGCTGTGCGCAGCCTAGGCGAGGAAGACGGGCATCTCGGCCGGCCCACGGTCCACGCTTCTCGGCCGCCGCCGGTGGGAGGGCAGAGGGGCTGAGGGTGCTGGGGTGGGGGCAGGAGCGCGGACCCCGGGGTCTCGGGCCGAATTCCAACGAGCGGCTCAAGGGAAAGCTCCCCGCTCTGCCGCGCACCGGCTGCAAACACCGCGGCCTCCCCCGAGGGCAGCCGCTCCTCCGACCCCGCAAGACGGCGTTGAGGCCAGCGCGGAAGCCGCCGCGGCCGGGCTGACCCTCCCACCGCCGCCGATGCACGGACGCGGACGGGGCCCGTCACGGCGCTCCCCCGAGGAGCGGCGTTTGCGAGCAGCGCCGCCGGCCGGGCCCTCCGCCCCGCCCCCTGGGAGCCGAGGCCCGCGCACAGAAGGCCCGAGGACCGCACGGGAGCTCAGAGGCCGAGGCCCGGGGCTGGGGCGAGCCGGGCCGGCGGAGGATGCGGAATGCACGGTGCCCGGCGGAGGATAAGTGCGGCCGGCGGTGGCCCGCACGCTGACCCCAGGGCGCTCCCGCGAGCAGGCCCTCCGAGCGGGCTCCCTGCTCGCCGCGCTCCGGGATGCAGGGGTCCGCGCCCGCCAGGCCCTCGGCGCTCCGGAAAGGGGCCTGACGGGCTGAGGGCCGCGGGGATGGGGCGCCCAGGGCGAAGCGGCCGCCGCCCGCTCGGGCGCAGGTGGACGCGGGGGCAGCGACTGGGGCGCGCAGAGCGGCCGGCCCCGCGGCGGAAGTGCGTCCCCGGGGCCGTTCTAGGCCGGTCGGAGGACCCTGCTCGTCGGTGGTTCCGCGGGGTGCGGGGGACGCGGGCGCTGGGGGTACCTCTCCGGTGAGCAGACTCCGCGGGGGGCGGCGAGGCGGCGCTGGGGGGTTCCGGGGCGGTCCGGGGGGATCCCGGGGAGGGCGCGGGGGGGCGGGTCGGGCCGCCCACCTGCTCCTCAGCCGCCGGCGGCGCGCGCTGATTGGCCGAGCGCGCCGGAAGTGGAAGCGCCGGCCTCCGCCGCCCGGGACGCGGAGAGCTCGGCGGCGGGGAGCGCGGCGCGGGGCGAGCGCGGAGCGAGCGGCCGCGGTGAGACCTCCCCCCGGCGCGGCGCGGCGGGGCGGGGGCCGGGCCCCGAGGCTGCTGCGGCCCGCGGGCCGGGCGGACGCGTTGAGCCGGCCTGTGACCTTGGGCCGGCCGAGCGCCCCGCTCAACCCGCCTCCATTTCCCCACCTGCTCCGCGAGGGCCGTCCCCGCGCGCGCCCTGCCCCGGGCCTCCCGACCCCGCGACCCCGAGCGCGGCCGGGACGGTCACCCCGCCGGACACTGGCTGCCGGGTAGGGGTGGGGGCCGGACGGGAGCGGCTCTGAGCGCGGGGGTTCGGGAGCTGTCCTGGCGGGGGGACCGTGGGGGGACCCGGGAGAGCCGGGAGACGGCGCTCGACAGACCGGGCGACGCGCCTCCGCGGCCTGCCCGGCACCGGTCTGGGCCCCTGGGGTCCGAAAGGGAATGAAATACCCACTTAGTCCTCGAGGGCGCCGCAGCCCCGCGGTGTAGATAGCGCGCTTAGATGCTCGTGAGGCGGTTCCGTCCGCTGCCCGGGACGCTCCAGGCGCTGGGTGTTGGGTGCGCGTAGACAGACGGTACAGCGGCGTGACTGCCAGCAGACGGAGGGGCGTCGGGGTCAGGGAAGAGTGGGACTGCGTGTGGCCGAGCCCAGGCCCGTGCATGCTGGTGAAGCGCACAGTGGGCGGTGGTATTCCGGGAAGTGGGAACACCTGTTCCCAAAGGCCACGACGCTGGAAAGAGGAGCCGGTGTTTGGCCCGCAGGACCCTCCCAGCAGCTTCCCGGTCCTGCGCCTGAGCGAACACCCCGGGGAGGAGGAGATCCTTGTACGGGATGCTGGACATTTGGTAGGATTGGGCGTTTCAGAAGTTAGGGGAAAGGATATCCCTTAAAGGATATCCCTTAAGATGCTTTTTGTCTGTAAGTAACATAATGAAGCTCACGTTGGCTTCGGCCTGTGCGGGTGTGTAAGCTTGCACAGTTGGAGCCATGCAGGAAAGTGCTTCCCGGACGGACTGAACCTAGTGGCTCCACGGTTCCTCGATTTTTATGAGCTCTCCCTGACGTCATCCACAAGCTGGGCAGGATGGTAGGAACTATTCCCGGAGGCTCCCAGCAAGCCTGCTCAGAACATCATTGACTCAGAAGAAGGCATGTGTCCATCCCCAGATCCGTCCCTGCTATTCTGAACAGTCCCTTGCAAGGGAGGTGGTCTTGCTGTCTGGGTTAGCTCGGTGGGGGCTCATTCCCAGAGCTCAGATCTCCTGCAGAGCCTGCAAGACCACTGCCCACTTCTTTGCTCAAATGCTCTGTAAAAGGATTGGAGAAGCGTTGCGTCCCCATACCTACGCAGAAGTCAACTTCTGAAATGTTTCATCATAAATTTGAATAGTTGCAAAGGATATTCTGAGTGTATCATGAATTTTGGCATTTAAAATTAAACCTTGGGCCACGTGCCAGGATCCTTGCCCTGTGATTCTGTGTGCTTATCACATTCCCCGCCTCTCTGAAACCTCCATCTGGGCACACGCTACGCCTCCCTCCCTTCCCCCACTCCATCCGCCTCCCTGTCCCGCTCTCCCTTCTCCACTGTGTCCTGGCTGACATCCTCAAGTCCCTCATTCTTCCACCACCATGTCCCCAGATTCCCAGCTGCTTTGGGGCTGGAGAGGGTGGGGAAATGATGTCGATCGGCTCCTCCTCCTCACACCGGCATGCTTATCTCCTGGGGAGGCTGTGAGGGTTTCCCAGGGTAACATCTGTGCGTCACTTTGCTCCCAGCACACAGTAAGCGCTCCCGGTCCCTCTCCGCATCAGAATGCCAGCACTCTCACTGACTCTGGGCCTCCTTGTCAGTCCACATGCTACGCCGAGGCCACAATGCTCCCTCTGTTCCTTTTCTCTTTACTCTGGTTCTCGCCTCGCGCTCTGCCTGGGTGCTGTGTGTAGTTCTGTGGGGATGGGGGTGGGATGCGCAGACACCATCTGTAACCTCTGTGAGCCTGGGGACCACTGTCTGGAAGCCCGTTTGCACCCCTGCCCTATGTGCGTCTGCCCGGCAGCGGACCCCGTGGACCCCTGGCTCGCAGCTTTCCCTTCCTGCTCCTTCAGCTTGCTCTCGTCCTGTTACCAAAGGGAGACCTGTCTCTCACCATGCCCTCCCTACAGTTCCCGCTGCATGTCCCTCTGGGCTGGAACAGCCTCTGCGTGCAACCCTGTGGAGTCTGTTGGAGACCGGAGTGATTCTTGGGCCTTTTGTAGCTCTTTCAGAAATCTTTGCTTTCAACAGACATTTTAAAAAGACCTAAGCAGAGTGTCAGCGGCCAGATTAGTCAGTGTTTATCATAAATCACATCATGATTTTGGGCAGTTGAGTTCAAAGGATTGAGTGATGTCGCTATCCCTGGAGATTGGTGTGAACTCGGATTTAGGCAGCTGGAGGCAAACTCTGCTCCTGTCCCAGCAGCTAAGGCCTGATGGGTGCACAAGTGTGGTTTCCCTCCATGGAGAGCCTCCAGCGTGCGGGACTGGATCTGCCCTGTCTGCTCTGTGAAGCGGAGGGGAGGGGAGGGGAGGGGAGGGGAGGGGAGGGTAGCCCAGCCCAGCCCAGCGGGAGGGTCAGAAAGGAGAAAAGAAGTCGGAGCATTAGCCAGCCGTGTCCACGCATTCCTGCTGCTTCACGCATGTGGCGGGCGCAGTGGGCCAGGCCTTGGGTAGAGCTGAGCGCCCGGACTGAGTTTGGGGCAGCTCCCACCCCTGCTGGGGCATCAGGATCCCCCAGGGCACTTGTTAGACACCCAGTGCCCTGGGCCTGCCCCGGGGATTCTCGGAGGCCTGAGGTGGGACCTGGAATTCGTCATTTCGAATTTCCTAGTTTCTGCACATTTCCCAGTGGACTATCGCGCATCCTGCCTCATTCCAGGCTGAGGATTGTTGTTTAAGAATCAAACAGTCTTCCCGCTCTAATTGCAAGCTGTGACGCGGTTCTCAGGGTTTCGGTGGCAGCGTGGTCCTTTCAGAGTCGAAGGTCTTGTTAGTGGCTACATGGGTATCTGGTGGGTGCATCGGGACTCTGTGGGTGAGGCTTTGCAGAGCTGTAGACCCTGTACTGAGCTGTGGTGAGCTGGGAGAGGTCTGCGTGTCCCCCCCAGAGCGAGGACCAGGAGCCGTCCCCCTCCTGCTCAGGTGACACCGCCATCCTCTCTCTCTCTCCAGAAGCAGCCAGTTTCAGGGTTAGGAGAATGAGGACATGAGAGACAAAGTTAGGAAATTCCGGCCGGAAGTTTGAATCTAGGCTGGAGGAGGGGAGTGTTTCTGCGTGAGCGTGAGGCCTGCCTGCCGCGTGCCCTCGGCTCTGACGCACACATGAGAAACTGCCAGAAAGGCATACAGCAGTGCGACCCGCCAGGGACGCTAGTACCATGTCGCTGGCAGAAGGCAGAGGGGAGGAAAGGTCAGGGGGTCACGTTCCGTTGGGGGAGATGTTCTGGATTTGACTTTTGAACCAGATCTTGAAATTGGGGGCAGATAGAACGCTTGTCCTGTTGTACCGCGGACAAGTGCTTTTCCGTGCGGTTCTGAGAATTCCGACCTTGCGAGGCGCTGGACGGTGGACTGTAGGAGAGACGTGGGTGACAAGGGGACAGGAGAGGGGTGGGGCGTTGACGGGGACCGAAAAGTAGCAGCTTGTGGGACTGGACCGCGGCTGCATGTCAGACATCTCTCTAAGGGTGTGCTTCCCAGCCCACGTGCGCCACGAACGAGGGCGCAGTTGAGTCCCAGCGCCGTGGACCCTTACTCAACCGCAGTTTGCAGAAATTTCAACAAAAAGGAGAAGTCCAGCTTTTGGGGGCTGCCCTTGCTCTGTGGGAAGGGCAGAGCCCGTGTTGAGGGCAGAGCTGAAGATTGCGGGTCCTCTCGGGGGAGCCCAGAGATTCCAGGTCTCAGGGACCCCACGAGGAGGTCAGGCTCCTTCCGGGTGTCCTGGGCTGGGTGGCGCCACGCCTTTTGTACCAACATGTGTGGGGCGTGTGCGGGGCACTCCCGTTGGGAGGTCCTTGGTCCTTTCATCCAGACTCTTGGAAAAAGCAACAGACCGTTCCATCCGTCTGCCGCCACTGGACTTGACTTCTCCAGCGAGTCTGCTCCCACAGGCCCCTGTGACCGCCGGACTGTCCCCATAGGCACTTTCCAGGTGGCCCTGTGTCATTCACTCGGTCACTCACCATCCCTTCTCTTGTTGGCAGGCTTCCCTTCGTCCTCCCACTCTCTGCCCCGAGGGTCCAGACGGGAAGCTGCTCATTCAGATTAGGATCATTGAGGGAGGTTAGTTATAAATGATCCAGGTGTGGATCCGGGAGCCGGGCCTGGGGGTACCAGAGGCTGGGGAGGCTGCTGGCTCCGGGGCTGTGAGATGATTGGGTCGGACAGACTCCCCAAGAGGAAGAACGGCCTTTGGTGAATGGGGGGACACCGCCAGTCCAAGGCGGCTTCACAGGAGGGAACCAAGGAAACAAATGCCCTGACCTGAGTCCTCCCTCCCTCTGGTCTCCGTGGGGCCTCCCCACGGCTGCAGCTGGACGCCAGGGGCTGTGAATGTCCATGCTGAGTGTAGCCTCCTGGGGCGGAGAAAGGCGGGAAGCCCCGGAGGGAAGGATGGTGGGTGACGGCAGAGCCTGCACGCTAGCTTTGGCTTCTGGGTGTCTGTGCCCTGTCTGCAGTGGCCATCACACGGTGCTGCCACCAGCGATGCTCAGTCTGGTCCGGGCTGTGTCTCTGATCTTGGCCAGGGTATCTTCAGACCGGGACATTTTAGCTGACTCCTTGGTACTCTGTATGGATGCCTTGAAACGTGTCTTGTGCAAAACAGCGTTGATGGGTCCTCTTGCCGCCCGAATGAGGTGCTGCCTCCGGACCCCTGGCCATTGGCACTGCTGGTCATCTGATGACGGGCAGGGAGGTCTGGGCATCGTCCGTGACTGTGCTCCCCTCCTTACCCTGTGTCCAGCCCCGGCAGCTCCCAGCCGAGCCTTACGGAGTTTGACCCTGGGTTCTTTCAGCAGCTGTCTCCTCTTCGTTCCCTCTGCTGCTGTTGCCCTGGTCAGCTCACGCCCCCCACCCTGATGCGTGCCTCCGCCTTCTCATAGGCCCTACGTCCTGGCCTGCTGCTTTCTGGCTACGAAGTGGTCGTTAGTGTGCCTTGGCCTGAAATGCTCATCTGGCCGTGGTCTGTGTCACTCCCTGGCTTAGAAACCATTCCGCGACTCTGCGGTGTAGGGTGAGGGCCCTCAGCTGCCTGTCCCCCCTTGAGATTCAGCTGCCACAACTTCACGGGCGGAGAATCCTATTCCTCTGATTGGCCACGGTGCCCGTGTGCCCTGCCCCAGGCTGCTTTCTCCCTGGACAGAGGCCAAGCCCGTTCTGGCATTGACTCCGCTTCTGTGTCCAGGATAGCTCAACCCCCAGGGCCATGGTGCCAGTTAGGAGAAGGTCTGGCTTCCTAAAAACAAAACAAAAAAACCACAACGGCTTAAGCAAGGCAAAGGCGTATTTCTCTCTCAGATGGAAAAGTTCTGGGGGTGCCTGGATGGCTCGGTCGTTAAGTGTCTGCCTTTGGCTCAGGTCCTGGGGTCCTGGGATTGAGTCCCACATGCTCCTTGCTCTCTGCCCTGCTCATGTCTCTCTCTCAAATAAATAAATAAAAATCTAAAAAAAAAAAAAATAGTCCAGAGGCAGGCATTCCAGGGCTGGGTTGGCAGCTCCGTGGAGCCGCTAGGGACCCGGTTCCTTCCAGCTCTGCCCTGTCCTAGGGTATGGGGGGGACGCTGCAGTGCTCACGGCCCAGATGGCACCCGTCTGCCACCTGTCTCCCCAGGCACAGTGAGGAGAAGAGTGAAGAAAGACAGTCCCCTCAGGAGACTTCCCAGACATCCCATGCATTTTCGTCTGCTTTTTCCTGTCTCACCGACCAGAGTGCGGTCGTGTGGCCACACCCGTCCGCAGAGAAGGCTGAGGGATGTCTGTCTTCAGCCAGGTTTCATGCTGCAGTAAATACGTTCGTTATTCTGTTGGTGATGACCTGTGGAAGAAGGCATAGTGGGTAACAAGTAAAACTTTTGCGGTAGCCTTTTAGAAGTTTAAAAAAGTGTAGGTTTAGATCTAAAATAGTGTTAAAAAAAACTCTCTGAAGAGGCTGTTTTATAAACAGTCTGTAGAAGTTGACATAGCTATGCATAAAAAGAATTAACTCATTTGAAAATAGAAGAAAACTCACAAAAAGGAAAGAGATGTGTTGGACCTAAAAACATCAGGATATGTTTGGACATTTCACAAAACAAACTTATTTGGAGAAAGGTGAGCGTTGACAGGAAGCATTTGAAAAAGACGGAGCGCGAAGCTCTCTCACTTAGTGAAGACTTCAGGGAGCTGCAGTGAGCCGGAGCTTTGGTCCTGGGGCAGGGACGGGTCTGCGGAACTGAAGGGAGCCCAGAGCTGGAGCCTGACTCAGCGCCAGACTGTGGTGTGGGCTGCGTTTCCATGGGGGGGGCGGCCAGGGTGGCCACCTGGAGAAGACGAAGACAGGGCAACCTTGCCCAAATGGAAGGGAGGCAAGAGGACTGACTTCTGTTGTGGTTCTGGCCCTGGCCCAGCCCTGGGACCCTCTGGACAGTCAGCCCTGCCAAGCCGGCGGCAGACCTGTGTCCTGATGAGCGCCATGGGTCAGCGCCAGGGAGGGGCCCTGTCTCTGGTGAGAAGTGTGTCGTCTCTGCCGCTTCGCCCAGCCTTTCCGCAGTAGACCCTCTGTTCCCACTTTCCTTACCACGCCCAGGTCCCTGGCCGCCTTTCGGGAGCATCCCTCTCCTTACATCTCTCCCTCAGACGATCCGCGTCACGCTTCTCAGGCAGGGCCCAGCCTCCGTTTGGCGTGCCCGCCATCGCCCCTGGTCCCATCCTGTCCCCCGACCCCCAGGCCGCCTTGGCATGCGGTCCACCGCACCAGCTCTCGCGGGGGGTCCTGTGCACTGCAGCCACTTCACGTGCCTGCCCTCTGTCATTTCAGATTGTGAGATGGGGACTGAGCACGTGGAGGTAATCCCCAAGGAGGAGGCTTCTGAAGACCCCGAGCCACGCGCGGCCACGTCGGAGAAATTTCCCCAGGTGGTTTGCCAGGGCCGGGAGTTGGGAGCCGCCCAGGCGGAGGACACAGTGGCGAGGCGTTCGGGAGCGTCCGCGGACGGGAGCGCGCAGCGGGCGTCCGCTCGCGGGAAGGGCCTCGCGTCGGGGCCGGCCGTCTGTAAGAGGTCCCCGTTGGGCGAGGAGTCCGGGGACGGCGACAAGAGCGAGCGTGTCCGGGGTCCTGGCCCGCACCCACTGGTGCCCCGGACCGTGCCCCGCACCAGCCCCGCGGAGAGGGCTGCGGCACCCGGGGCACAGAGAAGCCCGGTGGGAGGAAAGCCTCACGCGTGCAAAGAGTGTGGGAAGGCCTTCAACCAGAACTCGCACCTCCTGCAGCACCTGCGCGTGCACAGTGGGGAGAAGCCGTTCGGCTGCGAGGAGTGCGGGAAGGCGTTCGGGACCAACTCGAGCCTGCGGCGGCACCTGCGCATCCACGCGGGCGAGAAGCCGTTCGCCTGTGGCGAGTGCGGCAAGGCCTTCATCCAGAGCTCGCACCTCGTGCACCACCACCGCGTCCACACCGGCGAGCGGCCCTACAAGTGCGGCGAGTGCGGCAAGGCCTTCAGCCAGAACTCGGCGCTCGCCCTGCACCAGCGCATCCACACGGGCGAGAAGCCGTACGCTTGCGGCGAGTGCGGCAAGACCTTCCGCGTCAGCTCGCAGCTCATCCAGCACCAGCGCATCCACACGGACGAGCGCTACCACGAGTGCGGCGAGTGTGGCAAGGCCTTCAAGCACAGCTCGGGCCTCATCCGCCACCAGAAGATCCACACCGGCGAGAAGCCCTACCTGTGCGGCCAGTGCGGCAAGGGCTTCGGCCAGAGCTCCGAGCTCATCCGCCACCAGAGGATCCACACGGGGGACAAGCCGTACGAGTGCCGCGAGTGCGGCAAGACCTTCGGCCAGAACTCGGAGATTGTCCGGCACGTCCGCATCCACACGGGCGAGAAGCCGTACGTGTGCGCGCAGTGCGGGAAGGCCTTCCGGGGCAACTCGGAGTTGCTGCGGCACGAAAGGATCCACACGGGCGAGAAGCCCTACGAGTGCTTCGAGTGCGGGAAGGCCTTCCGGCGCACCTCCCACCTCGCGGCGCACCAGCGGGTCCACGCCGGGGAGAAGCCCCACCAGTGCAGCGAGTGCGCGAGGACCTTCTGGGACAGCTCGGAGCTGCTCCTCCACCAGAAGACCCACGGCGGCGGGAAGCCGTACGTGTGCGGCGAGTGCCAGAGGACCTTCGGCCAGCACTCCCAGCTCATGCTGCACCAGCGGGTCCACACTGGCGAGAAGCCGTACGCGTGCGGCGAGTGCCAGAAGGCCTTTGGCAGGAGCTCCCACCTGCTCCGGCACCAGAGCGTGCACGGCGCCGACTGAGCGCGCCGAATGGGGGTCCCTGCTGTGCCCGGCCCGCATGACCGGCGGGAGGACGGCCCTGCCGCCCGCCAGCCCACGCAGCGGTTGGATAGGAGAGGCTTTTAGGTACTGTTCCCGGAGAGGCTTTAGGATCTCGAGTTCCACCATAAAAGCTGTTTCAGGCCTCAGTGTTTCCTCTGTCTGCCTTCGCAACCCCTCCCTGCACCCCCGAGGGGATGCCATCGCCTCTGGGTCTGTACAGGCCACATAGCGTGGATTATTACTAATCAGGAACTGTGGGGGCCCACAGTCCCGCCACCTCCCAAGAGAGTTGTGGATGATTTTCCTCTGTGGTGTTAAGACAGTCGAGCGGAGGCACCCTCCCTGTCCTCCCGCCCGCTGCGGAGCCCTGGGACCCTCGATGGAGTTTCTTGCAGCTTTGACATCTTGCAGACGTGTGCCGAGGAGCCTTAGACGATCGCGGAGGCGGGAAGCTTGGGGACTCCCCACCCGTGGGGCCTCCTTGTTCCTCTGCAGAGCGTGCAGGATGGAGGAGGTGACGGCCACCTCCAGGATGGCGAGCGAGGCCCTGAGCATCCTGAGGGGCTGGTGGGTGATGCCGGGGGCAGGGGGAGGGCAGCGAGCCTGGGCCGCCCAGCAGGGCAGGAACAGCCTGTGGGCAGCTGTGCCCTACGTGGGGGCTACGCGGATGGACAGCCGGCCAGATGGCTGGCCTGCTGTGTCCCGTGCCAGGACGTCGCACAGGGACTACGCAGCCTTGCTGTCAGCAGGCACCAGCCCCCACGCTGGGCCAGTTCTCCTGCCCAACCTGGGCCTCAGCCTGGAGCTGTCCGCTGTGTGCAGCCCCCTTGTTCCCTCCACGCGAGTGTCCTTTGTCCTCCTCGGGTGCGTGCAGGTCCGAGCGTCAGAGGCACCAGGAGGCAGCAGGCCGCGCGCAGCCGGCCTCCAGCAGGTAGAGACGGCTCTGACCTTGAGACGAGGGGACATGAACTCTGCGAACTCCAGGGTCCAGCCGGCCCCGCGGTTCTGGACTTCTTACATCTAACGAGACACGTCCTCAGTGCTCTGTTTAATCTCTTTGTCACACGTTACTGACCCCTAGTGTTTCCCAAGTGTTCGCTGTGCCAGGCCCAGTGCCAGACGCCTTCCGTTCTTCCTTTCACGGCATCTCTTTTTTTTTTTTTTAATCTTTTTTTTTTTATTTGATAGAGATTACAAGTAGAGAGGCAGGCAGAGAGAGAGAGAGAGAGAGAGAGAGAGAGGAGGAAGCAGGCTCCCTGCTGAGCAGAGAGCCCGATGCAGGGCTCGATCCCAGGACCCTGAGATCATGACCTGAGCCGAAGGCAGAGGCTTTAACCCACTGAGCCACCCAGGCGCCCCATTTCTTTCACGGCATCTCTGATGTGGGTCCCCTGTAAGCGGCTGAGTGGGTTCCATGTTCGGACCATAAAATCCACCTGGTTTCCATGTTTGTCGAAGGACTTTTAATTCACAGAGTTGTGCAGCCGTCGGCCAACAGGGTGGCTGTGGGTGCTCCTGCCGGATGTCGAAGACCAGGAGGGTGGGAGGGATGTCAGGTGACTTGTCTGTGCTCCCAAGCCCCGGGCTGTGCCACGGACGGGCGGATTCGACTGCCGTGTGTGTGCAGGCCGTGCACATCGATGTTTGTACTACGTGGTTTGAATATCGGAGATTTAAGTCAACATCTTTGGAAACGTAACTGCTCACAGCCAAAACCCATTTAGTGGGTTTACGCTGAGCCCCATTGTGCTCCCCCAGGTTCAGACCCTTCCCTTGAGAAAAGGGCCACCCGAGGCAACAGCAGGCCACACGGCCCCCATCTTCTGTCCCACCTCTGGTCTGGCGGTCGGGCCCAAGCGGGAGGGATTCTCTGAATTCCCTCATCCCTACTGGGATGACAAGCGCAGTGTGCTCTCTTACTTGCTGCTCAAGTTCAAGCTGAAAAATGCTACCGGACTGTGTCTCTGTCACATGAAACCTGGAGGTTCCTGTCCCTCCAACTCCTGGTCCTGTGTTTGTGGGGTTTTTTCCCCCCAAAGATTTTATTTATTTATTTGACAGAGAGATCACAAGTAGGCAGAGGCAGGCAGAGAGAGAGGGGGAAGCAGGCTCCCTGCTGAGCAGAGAGCCCGATGTGGGACTCGGTCCCAGGACCCTGAGATCATGACCTGAGCTGAAGGCAGAGGCTTAACCCACTGAGCCACCCAGGTGCCCCCTGTGTTCTCGTGTTTGATGTCCACACTCATCACTGGCCAGCCCTGGCCGAGAACTTGACCCCGATTTAACCTCACCCCCCGAGAGTCCACTGCCACTGACGCGTCCACGGGCAGGTGGAGAAGGCACTCACATTGTACATCCTCAAATGCCCCTTGTTGACCAAACCACTGCTGGTTTTTCCCTCTCTCCCCAAACCCCCCACCCCGGGGCTTAGCACCTCACAACACCCAGCTCCTCCCTGCGGCCCCGCCCCAGCTGTGCCCCAGCTCAGAAAAGGAAAAGGCCCTCAATCCGCAGTCTGCTTCCCAGAGCGTGAGAGGGCAGCATGGCTTCCCTCTTTCTCGTTACTCTGGAGCATGTGGGTAAAGTGGGGGAGGTCTCCCCCATCCCAAGGAGAGTCCTTGTTTCCCAGGGGGAATTCTGGTGAACGAGTCTCTCCACCTCGACCACACACTGTGTGCACAGCTGGTACCCTCTCTCCCTGGCCGTATCTGCCTTGCCCCCCTTATCTCAGGGAGCCCCGGACCTTCCCCTTCTGTCGGCCTCCCCTCCTGTCTGTGGACCTGGGAGTCAAAATCTGCCCGTTATTATGGGCGATAGTCATGCGCTCACGCAAGCAGGAGTCCATCGAGGAAAAGAAACACGAATTTTCTTAGTTTTAGAGCTGTGAACGCTGGGCCTCGTAATCCCAGAGACCTCCCTAAATGCCCAGAGATAAGCATTGAGGACTTTTGCAGCCCGGCCGGTGTACATTCTCACCCTTCCCGTTTCCCTGGTGGTAAATAAAGTGTGTCCTTACAGGTTCACTCACTTGATGCCTTCCTGATGTTTATTATCCCAGGGTACGTCGTTCTGCTGTCATCATGTGACCTCCTAGGCCACTGTCATCCCCGTCCCGTGCAGGGTGCTCTCTCCCTCGGGCCACCGCACCTGCTCTGTGCCCCTCCTGCGGCAGAAACTTGACCCTGTTCTCCGCTCTCCGCTTGGCCTCGTGAGGTCTTTATTGTTCACAGCGGGCCGTGTTACCGGTTTTGTGCATCGAGCGTAAATGGTCTGTACGTGTAGTCCATGTTTTTCCTGGCTAACGAGGTAATGTTCTGGATCATCTGGACGGTCCAGCTTTTTTTGAAGGTCACCTTCCCGCTGAGATTTCAGGGCTGGCGTTCATAGTTGTTACCACTAAGATTCACGGCGTGTCCTCCAAGGTAACCGCCGATCCGAGGCAGGTCCCTGTGCTTGTGAGGTCAGGGATCTTTGAGACTCCGGAAGGCTCTGCCTAGAGAAATGTGCGCAGGACCTCAGGGGACTCACGGGCCACCTGAAGCCCATGCTTGGACCCTGCCTGTAGTCCTTTACCTCGCTCCGGAAAGCCAACTTTGACCTTCGAAAAACGTTAACCTAGAAGGCTTCAGTCGCCGCTCCCTCATCGTGGGTCTCAGCTTTGGGGATGAAACTCTGTGTAAACAACCTGCCTCGGGGCGCCTCTGAGATGGAGGGAGCCAGAGCCTCTGGTGCTGACCCCAGGGAGGAGCCCCAGGAGAGCGGGGGTGGGGGGGTGCACAGTCACCCAGCACTTGGTAGCGCCGTGAATGTGTTACCACCTGTGTGCTGACCCTGGCCCCCCCCACCCGGGACAGATGGGGCCGGTCTGAGCACTGGGAGACTGGTGGGGACTGGAGGTCTGAGCACTAGGAGGCTGGTGGGGACTAGAACAGTCCAGTGGCAGGCAGTGCCCCCAGAGATTCCTGGAGCTCTGAGATGGGAGGAGGGCTGGGGGCTGCCAGCGGGCAGGTGAAGCCCCTCCATGAAGCCTGGGCTCCTCCTGCATCCTCGTGTCCAGCCTCCCCGCAGGTGTGCAGACTGAATGCTCACCTGTCCTTGTTTGTAACACACTTTGCAGGCCAGTGTGGACCAGACTCGCCCCTGGCACCCGCCCCATCTCCAAAAAGCCACCTTCTGTACCCGGCTGCCACCTTGCCTCTGGGACCACGAGGTAGGATCCCCACTGAGTGAGGCCCCGGCCCGAGGGGCTCCTGGACCTCCAGGGGCGCCATGTCCCTGGGGAGCAGTGGGGTCGGGGTACCGGGCACTCAGCTGACTCACATCCGGAGGCTCAGGTGTCTGTTGTCCGCATCCCGGGGTGGGTGTCATTCGCGGGTTCTCCGGTACTCCCACTGCCATCCAGGCCCCTTCAGATAGTTACATTTAACAGCCATTAGATTCCGTCTCGGTTGCGGTGGGAGCGGCTAGACTGAGGTGGGGAAGGCAGAGCTGCTTTAGGAGGAAGGCGCTGTCCTGGGCTGCGGGGCGGGAAGGCCAGTGTGGACGTGTGAGGGCCCATGTGGGGACTGACTGCTAGAGGTCTTTTGTGCAGAAGGTTGGTTGTCCACCGGACGGGTCGGGTCGGGGCTGGCTCCTGGGCCAGAGACCCCAGCGATCACCGGGAAGGGAGCAGGGCGCATCTACACCCTTGGTCTGCTGGTTTTGTGGGGCGCTCTTTCAACTGGACTGCGGGGGGCATAGGGGGGAGGCCCATGACCACGTTCTGGTCCAGTCCCCACGTCAGGGAGCCCCTGGGCCACAGTGCATGTGAGGAAGACCTTGGAGGTCTTGAGTGGAGCCTGGAGATGCGGCACATGGGAGATGGTCACACTGGGAGGCCCCTTGAATACCAATGAGGAGAACCTTCTGGTTTCGGCTCCTTTAGCGTCACGGAACACTGTGCACAGCCATCTGCGGCTGGACGGACGGCAGGATGCACGCGTTCCGAGCCAAAGCCCGTTCTCCCTCCTCCTCCCTGGGGTCAGTAGACAGCACATACCCCTATGGCGGCTGCTGGGTCTTGTTCCTCGTGGACAGGCTAGAGAGGGGAGTATGCCGCGTCTGCCCAGGGGGGCCAGCCCGATGTGAAGACACGAGTGGCTCCCACGAACTAGAGGCCACAGAGGCGAACCGGACGTGTCCACTGCCAGGGGCCGACGGGAGCGTCGTGATGGCTTGGCCGCCCTTCCTCTTCCCAGGCAGATCCTTTATCCCCAGGCCATGCCGGTGGCGTTGGTGTGAGAGTGCCATGTCGCCCATGGCAACCTGGCAACCCGTTATGTGGGGTGGGGGGGACAGGGAGGCGGTTGCCTGCGCAAACTGCAGGCTTTCTGGGGCCGCAGGGGCTGGTCCACGACACCGTTTTCCCGAGTTCGAGTGGCCCCGGGTGCCCGAGCAGCTCAGATCTCACTGTGCCGGTCTGAGTCCCTTCTGTCACAGCCGTCGCTGCTCTCCTTCCTTCCTGGTTTTGCACGTTCCTCCCGTCTTGGACACACCGTTGCCGCACGCAAGCTGGCCCCGATGTGTCCGCTGGGACTCCTACCCTCCTGGGTGCGGCTTCCTCGTGTCACGGGCTTGTGCTCTCACATGCGTTCCTCCGCCCAGGACAGCCCACAGCATGGCTCTGAGATGGCTTGTTCTCGACTAGAACAGATGGCGAGACGCACCGTGTCTGTCCTCTGGATGTGGTGCGGACCCCCATCCCTGCCCCTTCCCTCTCGCTCTTGCCAGGTTGGCTGGGCGCCTGTGAATGCATGTCCTTTTCTCCTTTACCCCGTCTCCTCTGACTACCCTCCGTTCGGGGCACCTTCTCGCCAGCAGCAGGGCGCGAGGACAGTGCTGACAGCACCTTCGCCTCCGCACCGATCGTTATGGGCACCTCATGCCCTCTGCATTAGAGCTGCTGGCAGCCCCTGGGAGCGGATATGGGGACTGACGCCCCTTCCCACGCTGTGTGTATGTCTGGTCTCCCCAGTGGGCTTCCCGGCGGGCCGTGAAGGCAAGGTGTTCGGAGGTCTGTCCGGGAAGGTTCTTCCCTCACGGATCCTGCCGTGCAGGTGCTCTGTTCTCGGGGTTCCCGGAGAGCCGGCGCTCCCTTCTATGCACCGGCGGCGTCCTCGTCCCTGCCACGGATTCAGCGCCGCAGCTGGCCCCGCCGCCCGCGTGCTCACTGGTGCTTTCCGCCATTCTGATCGCGGGAGGCCATTGGGGTGTGCGTCTCTGTGCCTGCCGCCCCGTGTTCGTCCGCGCCCTTCCCTCTGGGGGCTGATTCTTAACGTCGGATTTAGAAGCCATCACCCCCAATGGCCTGAAGGACTTTCCTGCTTTCCTCTTCTTCCCCCGGGACTCTAACCGCGTGTATCCTTGGGTGACTGACAATGTCCCATGGCTCCCTGGTGTGCTGTTCTTCATGTTTTTTTTTTTTTTTCAGGTATTTTGGTAGTTTCTATCCCCATTTTTCACCTCAGACATTATAATTTATTTATTTATTTTTGAAGATCTTATTTATTTGATAGAGACACAGCGAGAGAGGGAACAGAAGCAGGGGGAGTGGGAGAGGGAGAAGCAGACTCCCCGTGAACAGGGAGCCCGATGCGAGGCTTGATCCCAGGACCCCGGGATCATGACCTGAGCCGAAGGCAGACGCTTAGTGACTGAGTCACCCAGGCGCCCCTCAAACATAGTAATTTAAATTCTAGAATTCAGTTTATGTCTTTTTTTTAAGGGATTTTATTTATTCAAGAGAGAGCAAATGAGAGAGTGAGTGGGGAGAGGGGCAGAGGGAGAAGCAGACTGCCCGCAGAGCACTGAGCCAGCCTGAGTCAGGACTCGATCCCAGGACCCCGAGATCATAACCTGAGCCACTTAACCAACTAAGCCCCCTGGGCACCGCTTTTTATTTTTATTTTTCGTTTTTTAAAAGATTTTATTTATTTATTTGACAGATGGATAGAGAGAAAGTACGGGTAGGCAGAGCAGCAGGCAGAGGGAGAGGGAGACACAGGCTCCCCATTGAGCAGGGAGCCCGATGCGGGGCTTGATCCCAGGACCCTGGGATCATGACCTAAGCCGAAGGCAGATGCTTAACTGACTGAGCCACCCCGGCACCCCTATTTTTATTTTTTAAAGAGTTTTTATTTTTAAGTCATCTCTGTACACAGCATAGGGCTCAAACCCATCACCCTGAGATCAAGACTCGCAGCCTTTCCCAACTGAGCCAGCCAGGCACCCCAGTTTATGTCTTTCTGTGTCTCTCTCTCTGTGCTCATGTTTCCTTTCCCTTCTGGGGCATGCATATGGAGCACAATAGCTGTGTTTAGTGTCCCGTCTCATAGCTATCATCTGTGCCATTTTTGGATCTGTTTCTATTGGTAATTTCTCTATCATTACAGTTCATATTTTCTTCTGTTTCTTGGTCTGCTTTGAGTTTTTGACTGTGTCCCAGACCTTGTAAATTTGATATCGTTGGTGGTGTGTTTTTTTCCTTTAGATTTTATTTATTTATTTGAGAGAGAGTGAGAGAGAGAATGCACAGTGTGGGGGGGCAGGGGGAGAGGCAGGAGAAGCAGGCTCCCGCTGAGTAAGGAGGCCGACACGGGACTCGATCCCAGGACTCTGGGATCATGACCTGAGCCGAAGGCAGATGCTTAACCCACTGAGCCATTCGGGCGCCCCCACCCCCACCACCTTTTTCTCAATTTCTTTCCATATTTTGAGCTTTGGACTAGGATGCAGGTAAGTTACTTGGTAACAGTTTGGTTCTTTTGAGGCTCGACTTCCTGCGTGGCTGGGGGGGACCAAGCAGCCTTGGGGCCCAGGGCTAATATGCCGATGCCCGCAGTCAGACCCTTGCATGGCCCTGCGGAGTGTGTGCCCACGCAAGGGTTCTCCTCTCCAGCCATTCCCAGACATGTGTGAGCCCCAGGAACACCGCCCGTGCCTCCCACGGATTCTGTCCCTGGGTCCAGGCGGGGGACATGGTTCCAGCACATGTGTTCGAGGTCTGGGGGCAGCTAGCTCTCCCCTCTGCGACTCTCAGCTCCGTCCCTTCAGCTGGGCCGATCTGCGACTTGCCTCCCCTGTCCCCTTCTCTTGGGGCTCTCTGTCCGGCACCTCTTGTGGTCCATTGTCCTGTCTGGCTTCTTAGTTGGGTAAGGGGGGCCGTGGATGGTAAATCCAGTCCTCGTGACTCCTTCATGGCCAGAAGCAGACGTCCTGTCTGTGTATGGATATGCGTGTGTCTGCTCCGTAAGACTCTTCTTTTTGCTGGTTTTGTGGGTGACAGAAGTGTTTCCAGGTTTGAAAGAAAAGCCATCACTTCTCATGTTCTGTTCTGCAGTCTGGGGACAGAGTGAATATAATTCCGTGTGGCTCCCTGGGGCAGCAGGGGCAGGCGGGTCTCTGGGACCAAGAACCCACCTATCTGTGATCAGAACGAGGAGGCTGGTTCTCCCTGCCCCACACTTCAAGTCATAAATGTGAAAAGCCGCCTTCCTCCTTCTCCTTGTGGCTCTGTTGAGCCAACCGGGAGCCGTGTGAGCGCCTTAGATGTCATACTTAGGCTCAGATCTTGGCTCGGCCACTGAGGCATCCTTGATCTTGTGCAAAATACTGAACCTCTTAGTCTTTTTCTTCATCCTTAGTGTAGAAATGTAAACCCTATTTCTTTTTTTTTTCTTTCAAGATTTATTTATTTTAGAGCGCACATGCGGTGGGAGGAGCAGAGGGGAAGAGAGAACCTCCAGCAGACTCCCCACTGAGCACAGAGCCCGACACAGGGCTCGATCCCATGACCCTGAGATTCTGACCTGAACCGAAATCAAAAGTTGGACTTTCCACCGACTGAACCACCCAGGCGCCCTATAAGGCCTATTTCTTAAGGTTAGAAGTGACCGTGGAAGACAGCTTCATTAACTTGGAGGTGTCCGGGGGAAGAGAACAGGGCTCCTGGACTGACGGGGTCCCTCAGCCCCAAGCCAGCCCCCTGCCAAACCCTACCTGTGAACAGACCCCGTCCACACAGAAACAGGGACAAATGCCGATCATACAAGGACGGCCCCGCTGACCCCCAGAACCCCTCGAGTGTAAGGAACAGTTCCTCTAACAGAATCAAAGGAAGCACACAGAGCCTCCGTTCTTTTGTGCCAACATGTCAAAAGAGACGTTCTCAGGTCAATATTTTGCTTACGAAGGATGTCTCCGGTTTCAGCTCTTCTCAGAGTCCCCACGACGAGGCACCACAGCTGGAGTGGTGGCCGTTTCTGGAGTGGCCACCGAGCCCAGCGCTCTCCTCCACCCCCCTGGGCTCTGGCCCACATCCTCTGCCACCTGGTCCCGCTCCACTCTCGTTCTGGAGCCAGGGCTCCCCCGGTCAGGTGGCAGCACCTCGATGCAGAAGCGTTAGCTGTCCCTGGGGGCGGAGTGCCAGAGTAAGACTTCTAACTGGGCAAGTGGCCACTCCGTGAGAGGTGTTTGCAGCCTCCCTGGAAGACAGATGTGGCCGTGTAGTTAAGTGTCCACAAAGCGGGGAGGGGGGGCTTCCCTGACCCTTGCCGAGAAGGAACCTGTCTGTCCCTTGGACTGCAGCTCTGCTTTCCATGAGCTGCAGCAGACCTGGGAGGGGGGTTGAGCTTCAACATGCAGAGTAACGGTGTAGCCCACGGGATGCAGGAGCAAGAGGGAGCATGTGGGTTCCTGGGGTGTCGGTGGGACAACACTGAGCTGCCCCTTGGCCCAGGCCTTGGCAGGTCTCTCCTGTAAGGGCCGGAGAGTGAGTAGTTACCTACATGGGCCTCATACGTGCCTGTCACCTGCTCTTCCTGCCTTTCGGAGCACTTAGACACTGCAAAACCCTTTCTTAGCTCGTGGGCTCCAAAAACAGGCCACAAGCTAGTTGTGCATCCAGTCTGCAGGCCGTCGTGTGCTGACCACCTGTCTGGTCACTTCCAGCCACTGGACACTTCCAGTCAGCCCAGAGCTGTGAACTCCCGTTTCCCAGCTGGGCTGATCCGCCCTTCTGTAGGTGGTCTGCTGGTTCCCCGCTCTCGGGAGGCCACTGTACTGATGGACACCTGATCACCCGGACACCTGGGCTCACGTAGTCCTCTCGCCTCCCGTGGTCCTCAGGCTCCTGAGGTGCGTGAGCCGCTGCGCCCGCCCAGCTAGCTGTGGACATTTGTGTGAGCAGGGATAACCCAGTATCCTAGCGGGAGGGGAGGCTTCTCAGAAGAGAGGACATTGGAGCAGAGATCTCAAGCAAGCGTGACACATGTTCCAATCTGGGCAAAGAGCGTGTCATCTCCGAGTCAGAAGACAGACTTTATGCCCGAGCTCTGCTCCCTGGTTACACTCGGGTTTCCCATCCGGTGCAACACTCCGATGTCTTCCTGCCTCCAGATGCTTTCCAACAATAAACAGCTCCATGGTGCAGTAAGAATGGTCTCCCTTAGGTTCTGTCTCCTCTGAGTCTTGTCTGCAGGCTCTCGCCAGCCCCCTCGCTTCTCCCCGGGTACAGCCTCTGGTGTTTAAGGAAGACCATGCACCCCCTGAAGGCCTTCCCACAGGTGCCACATTCAAACGGCCTCTCTCCAGTGTGGATCCTCTAGTGAGTGACAGGTGGGAGTTCTGACCGAAGGCCTTCCCACACTTGGGGCAATCATGGGGTTTCCCTTCCGTGTGCACACAGTGGTGTTTATGAGGTCAGAGCTGCCCCTGAAGGACTTCCCGCATTTAGCACAGGGGTAAGGCTTCTTCCCGCTGTGGGCGCTACGGTGCCTCGTGAGGTCCAAGCTCTGCTGCAAGGATTTCCCACACTCTGCACATGCCTGGGGCTTTTCTCCATCGTGAGCCACCGGAGGTCGCATGAGGTCCAAGCTGCCCTGGATGGTTCTAGCACGCTGACCACGCCAATGTGCTCTCACCTCCCTGCGAGTTCCCTGCTTGTCCCCAGGCACCTGGTCCTGGCTCGGCGTCCTCCCACGTCCCTGGGGTTTCTCTGCAGTGTGAAGCCTCTGGTGTTTGAGGAAGGCTGTGCACCAGATGAAGGGCTTCCCGCAGGTCCCGCACTTGTAGGGCTTCTCCCTGGTGTGAACTCTGTGGTGCTGGATGAGGAGCGAGCACTGCTGGAAGGCTTTCCCGCACTCGCCACACGGATAAGACTTCTCCCAGTGTGGATTTTCTGATGCGTCAGCAGGTTTGACCTCTGGCTGAAGGTCTGGCCACACGTGTGGCACTCGTACGGGTTCTCTCCAGTGTGCACTCTATGGTGGATGTCCGGGTCTGAGCTCTGGCTGAAGGCCTTGCTGCGCTCCTGACATGCGTAGGGGTTCTTGCCACTGCGGATCCGCCAGTGCCTGGCCAGGTTGGAGCTCTGGTGTAAGTCCTTCCCACATTCGCACACAAGTAAGTTTTCTTCCCCGTATGAATTATCTCGTGGATGATCAGGTTTGAACGTTTCCCCACATTCCTTACATTGATAGGTTTTCTTCATTTTCCCCGTTTTCTGGTGCTGGGTGACTTCTGACTTCTGCTGGAAGTTCCTGCCCCAGATCTCATGGCTGCGGGATCTTTCTCCTTCAGAAAGTGTTCTTTCTCTCCCATTATATCTGCGGCCTCTCCCTCCTGCGATGGCTTTCTTGGGAATGAGATCTGGTTCCCTGCTAGCTCTCCCTTGGGCAGGAGGGAGCACCCCTGCATCCTCTGAGGGGCTCACCTGACGCCTCAATGACCGGGCTGCAGGGTCACCAGTTTCAGCCAACCCATGCTCTTGACACATCTGTCTCTGGTGTCCTTTGGATACAAACTTTGCTGCATCTTTGTCTCCAGGAAGGTCCAACTTCAACTTCCGGCCCTTTATGTTGTTCCTGGTCTCTGGATCTGAAATGATAAGTAGACCATGCTGGCATTCCTAAATACCAACATCTCCATCTCCTTTTGGAGACTGTGGTCACCACTGGAACACCCTTGCCTGTGCTCACTCTAATAAATATATACAATTTTTTTAAAGTAATTAACTTTTTAAAGTTTTTTAAAAAAATTATTTGACAGAGAGAGACAAAGAGAGGGAACAGAAGCAGGGGGGTGGGAGAGGGAGAAGCAGGCTTCCCACTGGGCAGGGAGCCTGACGTGGTGCTCAATTCCAGGACCCTGGAATCATGATATGAGCTGAAGACAGACGCTTAACAAGTGAGCCACCCAGACGCCCCTTCTAAAGATACACAGTTTTTAAAAGAAAAAAATAATGACGCCGCACACCAGCACCGGGAGGAGAACTCCTTTCCTTTTCCTGTGGCCTTGCACTGTCCCTCCAGCACTGTCCATGGACAAAATCTAAACCTCGTGCCCGCTGGCCAAGGAGAAAGTTACAGACCCAGTAACACAAGCAGGACAGAGAAGGGTGGAGGAGGAGGTGGGAGCCCAGTCCTTCCAGAACACCAGGGCAAACCTGGAACTGTGCCCACCCCCCCCCCACCAGATGGGGCTGGACGCCCTTTGGCCCAGACCACAAGCACCCTCTGCCGCCAGGTGTCAAAGCCACTGGGAATCCTGGATGCTTGGATGCCAATGGTCCCTTTATGGACTCTCCTTGTCTGTATGTTTCAGTGCTCTCCTGGTGGGATGAGCTGGGCCTCCTCCGGCATCTCCTCTCCACAGACCTTCCATGGGGCACAGGCCTGCGGCCCAGCATCCCAGCATCCCCCCGTGACTCACGGCCACATCCTGCAGCATCCTGAATTCCTGAAACAGAAGGTCCTGGTCAAGGACCACCCAGGAGAGCAGCAGACACGTGTGCCTTCCCTTCTCTCCTTGGAGCTCTGCTAGGTCACACATGACCCTGGCTCTCCACGGCCAATCCTGTCCCCACTTTAGAAAGGTGTGAGACCACGTTGAAACCCCCACATTACCCTGTCTTGTCGGCAACTCCTCACCTTTGCTGGATTTCCGTCTGCCGCTCCCCAGGGCTGATCTGCCCCCTGAGCCTTGCTGTGGGCCTTGCACTGCACTAGGTGGGAAGTAATGAGGACAAGGCAGGACAATACTGAGGACAGTCCCTCTCCTTGAGGAGCCCTTGCTGGGCTGGGGGCTCAGGAAGGCTGTGCATGGGGTGCCATGGGACCTCACTGGAAGGGCACATCCTTGAGGGGGAAGAGGCAAGGAAACTTCTGGAAGGATGAAGCTTCTAAGCCGAGGCCTCAGAGACCATGTGAGACAACCAGACTTTCCATGAGGCTGCAGCACATGCACAGGTGGGACATGAGAGGAGCCGTGGGCGTCCCACACGTCCCATGCGACCGAACCCGGGGTGTGCGACAGCAGAAGTCAGAGCTGGGAAGGTCTGGTCAACTCAAGGAGGACCAAGAAGTTTGGGCTTTCTCCCCAGGGCCACAGGGAGCCCCTGAAGGGATTAACGCGGGAGAATAGTGTCAGCAGATTTATGGTCTTAGGAGCCTGTTCTGATCGTTTTCCGGAGGACGGATGGTAGGTCAAGGCTGCAAGTGGGGTATCAGGCAGGCGACCCCAGCAGTGACCTGCCTTGGAGCCAGGAAGCGCCCCAGGGAGCTCCAGGCAGAGGGCATGGGGGGACCGAATTTGTAGAGAAGCAGACCTGGCACTGTCCTAGAGGGGCTGGGGGCCAGGGCATGCATTGCGGATGGCGTCCACATTCCCAACCTGGGCAGCCGGCTGAGCTGAGTAGCTGGAGGCAAAGACGGGATGGGCAGGAGGCAGAGAAGGAAAATCCCAGATGTGCCAGCGATACCCATGAGGCATCCAGGAGGAGAGTCTGCAGAGCTGACAGGTCAGCAGGTCAGGAGCCCGGGAGGAGCGTCTAGAACACAGACAGATTGCAGAATCGTCAGCACGCAAGCAGCGTCTAGATCAGAGAAGTGTCACTAGCTGGGGTTTGGCTTCCTGAGCAGAGGCGGGGCGTGGGAGCGAGCGTCCCCGCCTCCCTCAGGCGCACTCCAGCGGACGTCCAGCAGAGGGAAGAGCACTGGTCCTGCAGTGTCTTCGAGCCGAGGAAGCCCCTGCAGGTGAAGAGACCCCACGGGGCTGGCGGGCTCTGTTTTCAGCGTTGGATCGGGACCCTGAATGCAGCGCGCGCCCAATAAAAAGCTGCAGAATATAGGAGCCGGTTACCCCTTGGCCCAATAATTCCTGAAATTCTTTTCTCCCTCGGCTTCCGCAGTGGGTGATATTTCAACCGCTTTTGTACTGTCTTTACCCATTTCTCCGTGTATTACATGCGATACGGAGGCTCAGTCCCTAGTCCGTTCTGTGACATCTCAGTGATCACATCACCTCTTGCTCCTGTGACCTCCTCCGTCTGAGTTGAATCGTGATCTGGAAATCCTGTTCCTCACCCACATGTTCGTCTATACCCACTGTGCATCTCTCGTCCCGTCTTACTGGATTGTGAAGCAAATGGGTAAAGATGAACTCGTCATTCTACACTTGTTCCCCTTTCTTACTATCCATTTCTGCCAAATGACCCGTTTTCACCGAACAAGTACTTACCGTGATCCTACGGAGTCCAGGCACTGTTGTAGGCCCTGGGATGCCGTGGTGAACAAGACAAAGTCCCTGCCCTCATGGAGGCTAGTGTTCCGGGGACTTCTAGGCCAGAGATGCAGTCGTTTATGCCACCTAAAATGCGGTCCACACACCGTCAGCCTCTCCCAGGGGCTTGGTAAGAACGGCAGTTCTCCAGCAGCGTCCCACACCCACTGAGAGCGGGCGGGAGGGGGCCTGGCCGTCGGGACCTACCAAGCCCTCCTGGTGACTCAGCTGGTCTGTGGTTTCATCTTGGAGTCCCCTCTTTCCACACCTGCAAACTCTGGAAACCCCTCCTTTGGCCCTTTCCAACCCCATCAGAGTCCAGAACCTTCTCCCCTCGAGTTTGGATTGCTTGGAAGATCCCTGACGAATCTTGTTTCCTGGCTCCAGCTGTAAAGCTAATGCTGTTGGACGAAGTACTTTTCTCAAGTCCTGCTTTCCCTGATGACAATGATCGAAAACTGAATTTTTAAATAATCTATTAAGGGAAATAATGGCTCCTCCTGACTTCCGAGCTACATCATTCCCTAGAGCTGCTTTCTAGAAGTACCGCCGATTGGGTGGTTCGAGCAGAAATTTGTTCTCTCGCAGTTGGAGGCCAGAAATCTGAAGGAAGGCGCGGGCAGGTGGCTTCCATCCGCGGGCTCAGGGATCGCCTGCACCCCACCCCCTCACCCCCCAGTATCCGGTGCCAGGACGCAGTCCTTCTGTCCCTTATCTGCACGGCTTCTCCCTGATTTGGCCTCCTCACGTGGGCCTGTTCTTATAGGGACACCATTCATGCTGATTCTGCGGCCGGGGGCGGGGGAGCTGTTTTTATTCCAGTAGACCTCACCTTAACTGACCACACCTGCAATGGTCCTATTTCCAGGAAGGCCCCCTTCTGAGCCACTGGGGGGAGGACTTCAATATACTGAAGGGACACGATTAGGGTGTGTGTGTGGGGGGGAGACAGCCCTCCTCTATGATTCACCTAAGAGCAAACCTGTGCTCCAGCGTCTCCCCAAACTTTCCCACACACTGTGCTTCTCCCCACGCTGTCCCTTTGCCCCTTGCGATGCCCTTGTCTACACTGGGAATCCAGAACCCACATAGCCACAGGAGGCCAGGCGCACCATCAGACGGTGTGAAGGGAGCTGGGTGATGATACACGACAAAATGATACACTGCTTTCGTGTCAGGAGACGGTGCCTGGTGGGGACTGGGGCTCTGGAAATCAGATGCTGAGTCTGAAAGCGGGGCACCTCATTTCCTGCTCAATGCACCATGTAGACATGGGGAGCCCCTGTGCACGCGTCTGAGATTTCAAGACATGCTGAAGCCTCGATCTTGTGTGAGTAGATGGGAAAGACGTTTCCGCGTTTTAAAATGTTGGACAAATTCAAATAAAACCCAACGGCATTAGCGGGGGAAAGGCTGTCTGCAGTCCCCAGGGGCCATCATTCTCCAGCCGGCGACCTTCGCAAATCCTTCCCGCAGCTGCCGCCACCTGTAGCACCTTCTAACCGTTCCAGTCCTTCTCAAGCCACATTTCCCGTGCGCTACAAAGAGCGCCGCTGCCTACAGACCGGGCGGAGACGACCCACTCAGGCACACGGGACACAGGTTCGCGAGCACCAGTTCAACTGGCTGCGAGACACGAGCAGCTCGGGGGGTGCGGGGGCGACTCCGGGGGGGGGGGCTCCCCAGACGAACGGGCGTCTGAGGCTACTCGTAGGAGGATGTGCAGCGCTGGTCCGAACCCCGCCCCCTCCTCTGACCTCCCAGGGCAGGACCACTCCAGGTCAAGTAAGGCCACGCGTCCGGCCGCGCAGTTCATTCCTGTGGCTCGGTCCAGTCCCCCATCGGGGCCCTCGGTCACCCAGGAACCAGGTGTTGTGCAAAGACGCCGGGCGCAGGGCAGGGAGCAGGGTAGCCTGCTGCGGGGGATGGGCCTGGGGGACCGGCAGCTCGCGAACTGGAACCCACCGGGGCAGGGGGAGGCAGCGGAGGGTCGTGGAGGCGCGCGCCGGGAGTCAGCAGGGGGCCCAGCCCCGCCGTCCCCGAGGCCCCGGGCTCTCCCCACTGCCGGCCTCCAGGGGTGTGCTCTGCGCTCCGCATTCCCGGGGAAGGATGCCCCGGCGCCGGCTCTGCGCACGCAGCGGGTCTCATGTCCTGGCCACCCCAGCCTCCCGCTCGACCGCGGCCCCCTCCACGGCGGCCATCGCGCAGCTCCCGCTCCGCCCGCGTCAGGGGCGCTCCCAGAGCCGGCGATCCCCCCCATCCCCGCCGCCCGCTTCCGCGCCGGACGCCTCCAGCCCGCCCGGGGACCTCCTCTGCCCAGACTCGGGCGGCCCCGTCTCCCGCCCGCTCGGTGGGTCTCCTTTGCGCAGACGCGGGCAACGCCCGCTCGGGGGTCTCCTCCGCGCAGGATCGGGCAGCTCCGCCGTGCCAGTACCCGCCCGCCCGGGGGGTCCCCTCTGCGCAGACTCGAGCAGCTCCTCCGCGCCCGTCCTCCGCCCGCTCGGGGCCTCCTCTGCGCAGACTCGGGCAGCTCCGCGGTGCCCGCCCCCGCCCGCTCGGGGGGGATCCTCTGCGCAGACTCGGCGGGTCCCGCGACGTCCGCCGGGTCTCGCGCGAGTGGACGCCGGCAGGCGCCGTGGGGCGGGTGCGGCACCCGTCGGCGGCGTGGCTGCGGCCGATGCGTGCGGGTGGGCTACCCACGTGGACGGTTTTACGTTTTTGTTCCCAGTTTCCCTTACTCCTTCCCTCACCCCCGCAGGCCTCTGTGGCGGTTCGCGGAGCCCTTCCCTTCGCGACGCCCGCTGCGGCCTGTGCAGGTGCGCGGGGACGGCTGGCGTGGAGCCCGCGTCGCTCCGGCCGCTCGGGACCGCGCGACCCTGGCCCGTTACGTTCTCCGCGTCCCCGCGCTGGCCGCGCGCTTGGTCTTCCTCTGGGCCAGGCGCGCGCGGCGGGGCTGCTCCGCGGACTCGCGCCCTCGGCCCGAGCCGTCGGCGTGAGCTACTTCCGCAGGTCCGTTCCCAGTCTCCGCGGTCCTCTACGCCGCGCGTGCCGGCCGGGGGAGGGGAGCCCCGATGCGGGCGCGACCCCGGGCCCCTGGGGCCTGCCTGCGCCGACGGCGGGAGCTTCCCCGCCGAGCGCCCCGGTCGCAGCCGCCGCGAGCTTCTGATCCGTCTTCGGGTCCTTGCTGTCTTCCTCCTCCGCGGAAACACTGGGAACGCGAACATGTTCCCGCGTTTCTGACGTTGTCTTTAAGTTAACAAAATAAAGGGGTTTTGTTCGATTTGGGGGTGTTTGTTTTAAGAACGAAGATCTGCTTTAGGCAGGAAATGAAAGTGGGCCGTGAAATGAGGGGCAGGAACCCCCTTTTTGTTGAGACACAGCCCCGTGCGGACTGGGTTTGTTCTAGGGTTTCAGTTTCTTCCCTGCCCCGCTCCCCTGCGTCCCTCCCCCACCACCTTCTTCCGGGAGGAGCTCTTCTTCTGATTCTCCCGGGGCTGAACGTGCGCCCCCCGCCCCGCAAGCAGCGCGGGTCCATCCTGTGACTCGTCGCTGCGGCAAATGTCTATGGATGCCCACACTGCCAGGCCCTGGGATGAACGGGCAGCCGGACTCGAGGCCCTCATGTGGAACCGAGAGTCCCGCGGAAGAGGTTCGCAGACACGTCCACGGGTACCTGTCACGGAGAGCTGTCGTGGGAGCGGTGCACAGCGCACAGCCCCCGAGCCTTTGTAAGACAGCATGTGACGCGTGCAGGACGAACCCGGAGGCCTCCAGAGTCGGGCTTTCTCCAAGAGCCAGGCCCACGAAGGACAACGAGGGGACGAGCCCGTCTCTAACCCCGCACCACTCGGCTCGTGGAACAGGAGAGTGTAGAGGCCGCTTTCGGGCCAACAGGCTTGAGGCATGTAACGCTGAAAGGCCCACACTGACCCCCTGGGTGGACACAGGCCCATCAGGGGACCCGCCTCAAAATAGCCACAGGCCCTTCCTGACCAACGGGCTGCTCACAACCAGACACAGTAACCAAAAAGGGCAGAATTCCATACGTCCCCATGCCTGCTCACCTTCCCTGCACTTAAAAAGCCACCGCCCCCCTTCCTTACAGATGGCCTCTCCTCTGCTGCTCTGCCCGATCTCCCTTGCCGTGTGGTCAGTAAACGGCCATCGCCCTTGTTCTCTCTCAGGTGAATTCGTCCACTGTACGGATTTCCACCGGATCCTCACCCCAGCTCTGGGGGCCCCCATCCGACCAAGAGACACCCCATTTAGGCCCTATATTTGGTGGCCTGCCCAGGGACTTTGTGGCTCCTGTACATTTGGGGGAACCCCACACATGGAGCCTTTGCCTGTCCAGGACTCTTCCTGTGTCCTCTGGGAATCTCTTGGGACTTACTCTCCGGGGACCGATTCTAGTTCTCCTTGGGGAACTGATGGCCTCCAGCCTCGGTGACTCCTCCGTGAGGCTCTGAAGCCCTGGGGGGAACCAGCCCGACCGCCCTTGCCCCCAAGGGTGAGGGATGTCTCCTTTTCCCTTTGGAGGGTCTCTTCCCTTCCTCTCCTTGCTCTTTTCAGCCCTTCAGGAGTCTAAACCTAGGGCCCCTCAGAGGACTGAAGGCCTGGGTGAGCGGCTCCCCAGTGTGGGCAGACTGGCCACGCCCAGAGCACAAAGGGCCCCTTCCCTCTGCTTTCTGACTTGGACTGGCGGTCTGCTCCTCGAGGCCCGCGCCACTGGCTCGAGCCACCATCCTGTCTTCTGGCCACAGTTCCCACGCGGCTCAGCAGTGAGTCCTCCCTCCTCTTTCCCACTCGCTGGGGCCAAACGGGGCTCCAGCTCTCCCTGCTGCTGGGGGGACACCCCTACAGGAAGCGCCAGGCCACTTGTCTCAGCCCTCTTCTTGGTGGAACCCCTGCTGTGGTGGGACACCCCAAGAGTCCGTCTCCTTGGGTAGATCTGGTCCTTTTTCAGGTCAGTGGTACACCTTGCCTGAAATCATGACCACGAGTCTGAGCTCCATTCCATGTGGCAGTGCCCCACTGGGGATTGGCAGCCCATCTTTCCGCTAGGGAACCCTCTCTCTTCCTTCGGACTCACCCTTGGGCTGTGTCCTTCAAAGCTGGAACACATCTGGCCTCTGATGCTTGAGGAGGAAATTCTCCACTTTATGTGTTTCCTGGCCTCCTACGAACTCCCAGATCAGGAGGTACAGCCGTCCCTCGGGGCTGTCCTCGAACACTGTTCTCCAGCGGGACCTTTGGTGGAATGCCTCCCTGTGGTCAGTGGTCCCGTAGTTGTCTTGCTTGGTGTCCCGGCCCTAAAACAGAACCCAGGCCTAGGAGCTGCTTGGGGAATGTGTGTGGCCATCAACCAGGCTAAATAACCACCCCCGGCCCCCAACCTAAAATTTTGTTTGAATGATAAATGGGGATTGAATTTGTTGGACATCTAGGTCTTTTCCAAATGGAATGGAGTGCTAACACATTGATTACTGACCGTAGGTTTGTGCTTTTGGCTTCTTAATGCAGAGAAACAGGTTGTTTGAGTATTGGAAAATATGCCTTGGGCTTAATTGATTCATAAATTTGCCAAAGAATTCTGGGGTAACAATTCACAGTTGGTTACTGAGACTAAGGTTTCTAAGAGTTAAAATTCTGCTGAATGTTATTAAGACTGATAGGAATAAAGGAAGCAACTCTGTAGAAAAGTAGGAGATAGGTAAAAAAGATATAAGAAGTGGGAATGCATTTTTGTTGAAGGTAAAAGAAGGTAATTTTGTCCTAAAGGAGACTGGTTGTTTGGAGAGAAATGGCTTGGGACAAAATCTGAATGCAAAAGAAACTTGTAAAAGGTTTCTGATGGGAAAACTTTGGAAAGGAAAGATTTGAAGATTGAAATGAATGAATTTTTAAAAAATTTTTAAAAGATTACTTATTTATTTATTTGACAGAGATCACAAGCAGTCAGAGAGGCAGACAGAGAGAAGGAAGCAGGCTCCCCGCTGAGCAGAGAGCCCAATGGGGGCTCGATCTCAGGACCCCGGGATCATGACCTGAGCCGAAGGTAGAGGCTTTAACCCACTGAGCCACCGAGGCGCCCCGAAATGAATGAATTTTAAAAGTACATTGGTATAAGATTAAAATTTTGGGGGTGGCTGGGTGGCTCAGTGGGTTAAAGCCTCTACCTTCGGCTCAGGTCATGATCCCAGGGTCCTGGGATCGAGCCCCGCATCAGGCTCTCTGCTCAGCGGGGAGCCTGCTTCCTTCTCTCTCTCTGCCTGCCTCTCTGCCTGCTTGTGATCTCTGTCAAGTAAATAAATAAAATCTTTAAAAAAAAAGACTAAAATTTTGCTTTCTCTCTGTTAAAAAGACGAAGTTCTCTTTGGATTGTTGGTTTGCTCTTGGTAAAGAAATGTAATCAAAGTTGTTTTCTCTTTACCGGAAAACCAGAGTTTCTGTGTTTTGTCTTTACTGGATCTCTGTCGAGCTGTAACCCTCTTTAGGTGTGTGCTTTGTTTGTTTATTTATTTATGGGCGCAAAAAGGCCTGTGCTTTAAAACGTTCTAAGGTTCTAACAGATTTCCCCAAGATTTGAATTGTAAACAAAGCCTCTTTGACAAATTAGGCTTGTTTGTTGGTAGGTTGTGTCCCGGTGTAAGGTCGTCAGTCGATAATTCTGGTTATTGAAGTGTTTGCTGTCACCGAAATGACTGAATGTGCTTGCCAGTTGCATTACAGTCTCGTCACTTGCAAAATGTGTTTCATCATCAAGGAAATTCATGAGGGCTTTTTTGACAAAAAAGTTTTTGATATCTTTAAAGTCATAAAATTAGGGATGCCTGGGTGGTGCAGTTGGTTAAGCATCCGACTCTTTGTTTCAGCTCAGGTCTTGATCTCAGGGTCATGGGATTGAGCCCCACATCAGGCTCCTCACACAGCACAGAGTCTGCTTAAGGCTCTGTCTCCCTCTGTCCCTCGGTGGGCACCTTCACTCTAAAATGAATAAATAATCTTAAAAAATCATAAAATTAAAAGAGGTAAGAATTTCCAGAACTAACTAAAAGGTTACATTCAAACCGAATAAATGGGATTAAATCAATTGAGGAAGGTGATTATACTTTTGTGACTCTTGCCTGAAACATTGCTGGCTCTTTCAGATTAAGAAAACTTTCTCTTAAGATAGTTATGACTTGGGGCGCCTGGGTGGCTCAGTGGGTTAAGCCTCTGCCTTCGGCTCGGGTCATGGTCCTGGGGTTCTGGGATCGAGCCCCGCATCTGGCTCTCTGCTCAGCAGGGAGCCTGCTTCCTCTTCTCTCTCTGCCTGCCTCTCTGCCTGCTTGTGATCTCTCTGTCAAATAAATAAATAAAATCTTAAAAAAAATAGCTATGACTTATGTCTTCAACCTCAGCCACAGCAACTTCTTCTTGGAAGCATCACCAAAGGCGAGGGAAACAAGGGCAAAAATGAACTACTGGGACTTCATCAAGATCAAAAGCTTTTGCACAGTAAAGGAAACAGTCAACAAAACCAAAAGACAACTGACAGAATGGGAGAAGATATTTGCAAATGATGTATCAGGTAAAGGGCTAGTGTCCAAAATGTATAAAGAATTTATGAAACTCAACACCCAAAGAACAAATAATCCAATCAAGAAA
>NW_019154166.1:1304502-1365250 GCF_002288905.1 Enhydra lutris kenyoni | reverse complement strand
AAACAAAACCAAAAGACAACTGACAGAATGGGAGAAGATATTTGCAAATGATGTATCAGGTAAAGGGCTAGTGTCCAAAATGTATAAAGAATTTATGAAACTCAACACCCAAAGAACAAATAATCCAATCAAGAAATGGGCAGAGGACATGAACAGACATTTCTGCAAAGAGGACATCCAGATGGCCAACAGACACATGAGAAAGTGCTCCCCATCACTTGGCATCAGGGAAATACAAATCAAAACCACGATGAGATCCCACCTCACACCAGTCAGAATGGCTAAAATCGACAAGTCAGGAAATGACAGATGCTGGCGAATATGCGGAGAAAGGGGAGCTTCCTGCACTGTTGGTGGGAATGCAAGCTGGGGCAGCCACTCTGGAAACAGCATGGAGGTTCCTCAAAGAGTTACAAATAGAGCTGCCCTATAACCCAGCAATCACACTTCTGAGTGTTTACCTAAAGGATACAAACATAGGGATCCGAAGGGGCATGCGCACCCCAATGTTATGGCAGCCATGTCCCCAATAGCCAAACTATGGAGAGAACCTAGATGTCCATCCACAGTTGAAATCTTTCCATTTACAATGATGTGGATGGAACTCGAGGGGATTATGCTGAGTGAAATAAGTCAATCAGAGAAAGACAATAATCATGTGATCTCCCTGATGTGTGGAATGTAAGACACAAGGCAGAGGATCATAGGGGAAGGGAGGGAAAAATGAAAGAGGACGAAACCGGAGAGGGAGACAAACCACAAATGACTCTTAATCATAGGAAACAAATAAGGTTGCTGGAGTGGAGGGGGTTGGGGGATGGGGTGGCTGGGGGATGGACATTGGGGAGGGTATGTGCTATGGTAAGCACTGTGAATTGTGTAAGACTGACGATTCACAGACCTGTACCCCTGAAACCAATAATACATCTATGTTAATTTTTAAAAAAGGGAAAAAAAGATAGCTATGACCTACAGAAATGTCATAAAGTATTCATTTGTGAACAGATTGAAGCATTTGACTTTTCTGTCTGAATCCTCTGAAATTCAAAAGGTCTCAGCGAGGGAGACATTAGTCATTTGCATAAGTTCAATAGGAGTCTGTTCTCCATGTAACAGGACACCACTGGAAACAGTGGCCACTTACCAAGGCTTTGACTGGAATGTTGTATTTGAGAGATGCATGTAGATATGACCAAACAGCTTTAACGAACTAAGGTTGACTTCATGAAACCTGGATTCATAAAGCCCCTTAGAACTGTTGGCCTGGTACCTTGCTTACAGAGTTCCCAGCAGCCTCACCAGGTGAGGAAAGAGTGTCAACTTCCTGGCAGGTGCAGGAACCTCGGGATATTTGGGGGACCATGTGAAGAGGAATCCGCCCACATCTACGGGTACAGCAAGTCTGATGGCAAGTGCTTGGATTGGCTTCTGTTCTGGAGAGGCTATGAAGAGTTCAATCAAGATTCTTTAGGAAAAGTTCCAGCAAAGCAAATTTTAGATCTATATGGCCAATCACTGTTCTTATGAGGTTATGCAAATAATTAGGCCAAATTTATTAAAACTAGACTTGTTGGGGTGCCTGGGTGGCTCAGTGGGTTAAGGCTCTGCCTTCAGCTCAGGTCATGATCCCAGGGTCCTGGAATGGAGCCTCCCATCAGGCTCTCTGCTCAGCAGGGAGCCTGCTTCCTCCCCGCCCCCCGGTGCCTGCCTCTCTGCCTACTTGTGATCTCTGTCAAATAAATAAATAAATAAAATCTTTAAAAAAACCTCAAAAATCTAGACTTGTTTTTTGAACACATTAGTCTTGATTTAGCTATCTCTGAAAATAAAGGTGATTTTATTTATCTATTTTTTATTAAAAATTTTTTTTTAAGATTTTATTTATTCATTTGACAGACAGAGATCTCAAGTAGGCAGAGAGGCGGGCAGAGAAAGAGGGGGAAGCAGGCTCCTTGTTGAGCAGGGAACCCGATGTGGGGCTCGATCCCAGGACCCTGGGATCATGACCTGGCCAAAGGTAGAGGCTTTAACCCACTGAGCCACCCAGGCGCCCCAATAAAGGTGATTTTAGAGAGAAAAATTATGTTTCAGGAACACATCTTTTCAGGTTAAATTCTAGTTCTGATTGTCTTGGAATGTTTCTTGCTTCCGAAGCTAGACACCTTGAGGTAGACTTCAGAGAAATTGCCCCAGGAGCTCATGTAGGGACAGTCTTCATGCAGGTTATTCTGTGGGGATAACAAGACCCCGTGAGCATATGATTACTTGAACAGCTGGAAAATGGGATGGATTCTCCAACAACTGTATAACTCAAATAGCACCTTGACCGATTCTCTGTGGCCAGGATTGTAAGTCATTCCTTATAAGCTGGAGCACTTCCCACTCTATGGAGTTAACCATGGATTTGTGGACAGAAGGGATGACCCCTTATGATTGCATTGGCTGATGCACCTGGGGATGCCCATATCTTCCAGAAAAGTCTTCCCCCACCTGCCAGTCATTCCTCATAATTAAGATATTGTTAAGGCTCAACATCAAACAAGAGGGCTTCTTGATGGCTTTATCCTTTTGCCCTATCTGTCCTAGGAGTCATCTCTGTCGATGTAAAATTGCAAACAGCAGCCACCTTTAAGGAAACCCATCTCAGAGTCACCCACAAGTTCAAAAGCTCGCCCTCCAAAACCGAATAGCTCTTGCTATCCTGACCTCAGCTCAAGGACAAATCTATGCTTTATAAAATGTTTTTTTTAATTAAAAAACCCTGTGCTTTATATGAGAGTGTTTCGTATATACTCCAGATTACCATAGAAGTGAGACAGGTCTCTAACTAACATGAATGTTCCCACTGGCACTTTGCCCATCCCTCTCGTCTGTGTAATGATTGGTTAAACTCCTAGAGTAGAAGAAGATTTTGTCAACTATCAGAGGACTCTAGTTGGGCTTCTTTTTCTTTTTGTCCTTCCAGTCTTACAGTATGTCATATCTCTCGGGCAGACTGTCTCCACCATTACTGACCAGCACAATCAGGACAGTCGGGAACCTGACCCCTCATTCTCAGGTAGCACACATCCAGTACGTACATCTGGAGATCGAGTACACCTCCAGACTCTTTGCAGGACTTGCAGTCACCAGAACCTGTCTGGACCAGGCCCTGTTAAGTTCTTTGGACCACTCCAACAGCAGTAAAACTTCACGGCTTATCCCCTGGGGTCCGTCTTTCCCGAATAGACCCTGCTGGCCACAGATGGGGAGCGTTCCCCCCGGATGAGCCCATTTTGCCCAGAACGTCTCGAGCACTAGGTGGCAGTCGTGTGCCTTTATTTTTAGATGGTAGAAAATAAGCTTACCAATTATAGAAGAATCACATGACTTTTGGCCCTGCCTACCCTTTGGCCTAAAAGCGTACCTTGTGAAAAAAAAGTCCACAAAATTTTATTTTAAATAATTTTAATAATTTTAGTAATTATTAATTCCAAGACAATCAGAACTAATAATAATTTAATAATTTTAAAATAAAGTTTAAAGTTTAACTTTAAACTTTAAAGCGAGCTGCAGAACAATATTCATACTTCCTCCCTTTCTCCCTCGCTGCCCCTCTCGCTTCCACAAATGTTTCCTGCACGCCCACCACATGCCCACGCTTTCTAAGTCACTGCAAGTACTGTGGTGGGCAGCCGCTCAGGCCTGCAGCTCCCATGGACCTCGTGGTCCCGGCAGGTGGACAGACACAGAGATTCCACTTTTTTTTTTCTTTTAAAGATTTTATTTATTTATTTGAGAGAGAAGAGAGAGCGAACACAAGCAGGGGGAGCGGCCGGCAGAGGGAGAAGGAGAAGCGACTTCCCGCTGAGCAGGGAGCCCGACGCGGGTCTTGATCCCAGGACCTTCTGATCACGACCAGAGCTGAAGGCAGACCCTTCACTGACTGAGCCACCCAGTGCCCCCAAAGAACATCTTTAGATGTGTGTGTGAGTCTTGTTAGGGCAGTGGTTCTCAAAGTGTGGTCTGGACCATGAAATCGAAACTAGTTTCATAATAACATTAAGCTGTTGTTTGCCCTTGTTCATGCTTAGTCTCTCCTGAAGGTACAGCAGGGCCTCTCCAAGGTGCTGTGACATTGGTGCTGCAATGGGCCGACTACAGAAGCAGATGTGAGAATGTTTTCTGTTAAGCCAGACCTCAAGGAGATTTACAAAACTGTGACACCATGAGGCTCTTCTCACTCATTGTTTTTGTTGAAAAAGGTAGAGCTTGTTTCATAAAGATGTTATTTATATCAACGTGACTGGATTTACTGCTATTCTAAGTGAATTAATAACCATCTTGAATCTTTCTCACTTTTAATTTCCAATAAGGTAAATAGCAGTAGTTTCTGCATGAACAAAATCTCTTTGGCGGCCTCATTTTTTTAAAAAGATTTTATTTCTTTGATAGAGAGAGAGATCACAAGTATGCAGAGAGGCAGGCGGGGGTGGGGGAAGAGGCTCCCCACTGAGCAGAGAGCCCGACTCGGGGCTTGATCCCAGGACCCTGGGATCATGACCTGAGCTGAAGGCAGAGGCTTGACCCACTGAGCCACTCAGGTGCCCCTCATTTTTAAGAATGTAACAGAGAACTGGGACCAGAGTGTTCCAAAGGCACCCTTCCTGGGTCTGTATATGCAGGTCAGGTTGTCTGGTCCTGTGTGGTGTTTGCATTTTCGCTTTTACTAGTTACTAACCTGTTGTTCTCCAAACGGGCCAAAACTGACCTATAAAAAAAATAGCTATATAGTTGGGTTTTGGGTTTGGTTACTTGTTTGTTTTTTCCTGGGCAAATCTCAAATTGTGAAGAATCGTGAGATTATTTTAAACTGGGTTAGTGAGGCAACAGAGATTTGAGCTATGAGATATTGATTAGGTATCTTTTCTAAGCAATAGTGGGGAAGGCAAGGGTAAAATTTATTTTTAATGTCCTCAGAGGAAGTTTGTCTTGGGTCACTGAGAATAGCATTGTAGAGCTTTGACAGTAAATGTATTGGAAAATTTATTTTTGTTTGGTACGTCATGGGAGGTAGAAGTGTACAAGTTATGCAAATAAGCTTTTTTTTTTTTTAACCATCAGGGAAATTTCATTTCTCATAAATACCACCTTCTGCAGTTTTTTAAAAAAGATTTTATTTATTTATTTGACACAGAGATCACAAGTAAGCAGAGAGGCAGGCAGGGTGCGGGGGTGGGGGGGAAGCAGGCTCCCTGATGAGCTGAGAGCCCGACTCAGGGCTGGATCCCAGGACCCTGAGATTATGACCTGAGCCGAAGGCAGAGGCTTAACCCACTGAGCCACCCAGGCGCCCCACCTTCTGCAATTTTTAAAAAGATTTTATTTATTTGAGAGAGAGAGAGAGAGGGAGAGAGAGAATGAACAGTAGGGAGGGGCAGAGTGGGGGAGAGAGAGAGAGAAGTGGACTCCCTACAAATAGAAAGCCCAACTTTGGATTCAGTCCCAGGACCCTGAGATTATGACCTGAGCTGAATGAAGGCAGATGCTTAACTGACTGAGCCATCCAGGTCCCCCTGCAATTTAATTAAAACCAGTCATATTCCACTGATACCCAATTGTTAAAAAAAAAAAAATGCGGAGGCATCTAATGTTTAAAAAAAAAATTCAAAGGCTGTTTAGTTTAGGGATCACTTAACAAATGACCCAGGATATTTTAAGTCATTGAATGTTGTTTCCTCATGGTAGAATATTTAAATTGCTCAACTGTGGGTCATCTAAAACTTTAACCACACTAAATTTGGGCAGTAAGATGCGGGTAAATATAAAAAACCAGGTTTTCCAGTGGAAGGATCAAGACGCAGGAGTATCTGTCCTTTTCTTACGCTGTTTTGGCACCTACTGATGGACACGTTCTATTAACGGGAAGTGTGGCGGCCGTCATTTGGTACCTGTATTAACGGTGGAGGGCTTCTCCGGGCAGCCCAGGGTCCTTCCGCACGGGGTGGGAGGGGTTCTTGCACCTGCCTTGGGGTGGGGGGCAGGAGGAACAGGGGAGGCGTGGGAGCTCCCTCCGACTCAGGACACTCGTCTGAGCCATAACGATGCTGCTGGTGTGACCCGGCCCACCGGAGCCGACGGAAATGGGTTCTCCTCTGCCGGGAGGCTTTGCAGCCGGCGCGGGCTCAGTGAGGGAACCGTCGTCAGCGGGGTCAGCTGTTACCTATGGCGCCAGCAGCCGCAGTCCCAGCAGTCCCGCTGCTAAGGTGCTCGATCCGGGCGCGGACAGGCTGCCTTGCAGAATTCTGCTTGGAGGGTCCTTTTCAAGCGGATGCCAAGTCGGACCTGCTGGTCTTAGCCCCTTGGATTATCTGCTTTGTTTGACTCGCTGTGCTCGGTAGAGCACTTCGAAGTCGTCCGTTCGCTTGTTGGCGCCTTCGCGCGAAGACGGCCCTCCTGGCGCTCCCTCCGTGCAGACGCCGAACAGGTGGTGTGGACAGAGTGCATCATCCGAGCCGGGGCGCTTGCGGGAGCGGAGAGGGTGCCGTCATCCCACGGACACATCACCGAAAGCCCAGCCCGTCCCGGGCAAGCCGGAATCGCTCTGAGACCTGACCGTCACCCTGGAGGGGCCCAGCGTGTCACGGGAAGGAGAGCGGAGCATCCACAGGCCGGACTAGCTGTGACCGGCGACGCGCACGAGACAGGTGCTGAGGAGGGGGTGCCCCTGCCCCATGAGGACAGCCGCCCAGAGACAGCGCTGCTCCGGGGTGGGGTGGGGGGCTAAGCGCTAGTCCAAGTGCGTCAGGTGCGGAGGCAGGAGAAGGACGGTCCCAGCGCGCGGAAGGAAGACGCAAAGGCTTGGCTCCAACGCGACGCTGGTCGGGGACCGGGGCGGCGCACCGGGGGCTGCGGGCAGTTTCCCGGGGTCGGACTGGGCGGCGGCCAGCGGCAGTGGCCGAGGCCGGAGGGGCGCAGTTTGGCTCTCTTGGTGGCACAAGAGAGCCAGCGACGGGTCTCAAGCCTTGACCCATCAAACTGGTGCTGTAGACAGCTCACGCGGACAGCACGCGGGAGATGGGGGTGGGGGGTGAGGACGGTCAAGGGGCTCCTGCGTCAGGCCAGGTGAAGGGAAGGCCGAAGGGAGGCAGCGAGCGTGCGGGGCCTTCCGCGGTGGCACCGACAGCCTGTAAGGGACACGGGGAGCTCCCGCCCCGTCGAGCCCAGCCGCGCTGGAGCTGGGACAGTGCTCGCGGGCGGGCTCTCCCTTCTCCTGCACGCTGGTCCTCCCTGCCGGGTCCCGCCGTGCGCCCCGGACCCCGCTCTGGGCCGAGAGCCCCGTCCTGGCCCCCCAGCATCCGCCCGCCGGCCGCAGCGCAGGGAGGCGGGAGCTCTGCTGGGGCGGGCTGCGGCGCGTGCCTGAGCCCCAAGCAGGGGTGGGGGGACCCCACGCACACGGCGCCCCCTGAGACAGTGGGAGCGGGTGAGAATCCCGGGTGTCCGCTGCAAAGAGCAGACTGCGTACTGCGGAGGCAAAAAGAGGAGGCCTTGGGCCGGGCGGCGTGGCTCCCGCCCCCCGCAGACCTGCTTCGACCCTGGTCCCGCCGCCCTGGAGAGGGCCACGGCGAGGCAGGAAAGGTCACCTTCGGTCTGGAGGGAGCCTTGTGCTGCGGCGAGCCTGAGACGTTTGCTGAGAATATAGACGGAGTGATTTGGGCTGGGAAAGGGGGACCGGCTCCTTCCTTCCTTGCCCCATCCCCTCCCATTTCCTCTTGCTGGGCAGTGGGGAGCAGGTGGGCTGGAACCGGCGCTACAGGCCCAGATCCCCACCCCCGCCCTGCCTGCACTTGGGGTAACCTCAAGCTGAAAGTGCGGGTTCTCCAGCTGCCTTGGCTTCGGGTGCCTTTCAAGGTCACCCCCAAACATCCGTACACCTTCCCCTAAATACCACGGAGTGCCTAACAGCTCAGGATTTGTTGGCAGTTTTCCTTTTGAGGTAAAAGGTACTTGGGTTGAGGGGCACCTGGGTGGCTCGGTCGGTTAGGTGTCGGCCTCCTGATTGCGGCTCAGGTCGTGATCTCAGGGTCTTGGGATCGAGCCCTGTAGTGGGCTCTGCGCTCAGCGGGGAGTCTGCTTGGGATTCTCTCTCTCCGTCTGCGCGCCGCCCCCACACACTGTCATTCTAAATAAATAAAATTTTAAAAAAAAGTTCTTAGGTTGAAGTGCAGAAATCTGAAGTGTGCATTCCCCGAGCTTTCACAAATGCACATGAGCGTGTAATGCACGCCTGCATGACCTTCTGTTGCCTGAGCATGGCTGGAGCAGGTAATGCCTGGGGTTGCACCCGAGAGAGCAGGGGAGAACTAGCCCATCCGAGTGGGTATGGAGGAGCAGGGAGGGGGAGGAGGGAGAGGAGGCGGAGGGTCAGGTCTTCTCAGACCGCATCCCACCAGCTGCCAGCTCTCGGACATGGTTACATTGTTGGGTGGAAACCTCAGAACTCCGACACAGAGTAGCGCTCCTGTTCTGCTAGGCCTGTCACTGTTAAAATTCCCATCTGACCCATAGCCCTTTATGTTCATGTGTGGAAACCCAGGAGGAGAAGAAAGGTGACGCCAGGCTTTGGCCTGAACCCCAGACACCTCTGACTGGGTTCTGGAAACAAGTGCAAATAGTGAACAGTGGTATTTGTGAAAGTGAGCTGACCCAGGGAGGTTGCCTATCCAGCCGCTCTTGTCTCCTTTTTCCTTGTTAGCAAAGCCCACGCCCAGCGAGAAGGGCTGAAAATGCCCGGTGCTCACTCCCCAGCCTTCCCCGCAGCTGGGAGCGTGCACCCATGCAGGCCAATGGCACATCAGGGAAAGTTACTGGGGCTTCTAGGAAAGATGTTCTCTGTCCCAAAAAGAGCTACATGGGAGGAAATGCCCTATTCTTCCCTATTCTTCCCTAGTTGAAATGTTATCATGTGCGGGTGTGAAGCTTGGAGCTGTGGCAGCTGCATTGCCACCATGAGTTGTAAAACTAAGAGAATCAAAGAAAAATCAGCCTCTGTTCCTGAGTCTTAGAGCTGCTGAATCCTGGAGTGTTTACCTGTAGACTTGTCGCGGGAGGCCATGCAGTCTCCATTGTCGGACAGTCTGTTCTTAGCAGTCTAAAGCATGGTAAGTGATAACACATGATTTGTAAAAGTTTTTACTGGTAATACCACAGCATTTCCTGAAAACAATCGTATTTATATTATAAAGATCAGACTTAACTGTTTTAAAGAAAATTATAATCCACTGATTTGTGGTAGGAGTAAATCACCAGTTCTCAAAAGAGTTCAGATGACAGAACAGGAATTGTTTCCAAATGACGGTCTTCAATATTTGTAGGAATTTCAACATCATCACAGTCTCCTTCAGATTACATAGGCTCGGGGTAACTTTCTTCATAGTTGTACTTTATCTGTGAGTGTGTAGCTGGCGGCAATGCAGCTGACGTGGGGTGTCCTAGGGGGCTAGAATGGACAAAAAGGCCTTGAAAATTTTTGATATATTTAATGTTATCATCCAAATTGGGAAAAACTTTTCTTTTTTTACCAAGCTGGTAAAAACATGGCTCTACTGCAGGTACCCAGGGTAAAATCTCAACCACAGCGTGCCTGCTCGGGGAAAAACTACTTGTTTCCTTTTGTCCAACTGGTTGGTAGATTTTTTAGGAATGTTCAACATCCAGTAAATGTTTACTAAGGGCCTACTGTGTGCCAGAGTTTGTGCTAGATACTGGGACTACAGCCGCGAGCCAGGCAAGCTCCACCCCAGTGGAGCCCCGGATTAGAAAGAGGGACGGAGAAGGAAGAAGGCAATTATAATGCAGAGACGGATGTATTCCCATGGGCCATCTTTGTTCATTCATTCATTCAACTGATCATTCTTTCGCCATGTTTGTTGAGTATCCACAGAGTTCCCAGGCATTGTCCTAGGGAGGGAGAAAACACTGGGAGGAAAGACACTGTCCCTGTCCCCCCACGTTCCCGTCACTCTAGTGGGGGAGGAAGACAGGTAAACAGGACATCCCCGGGTGCTAATGCTATGGGAGGAGATCATCGAAGAGGGCATCAGGTTCAGGTTTGGGGTGGTGACGTAGGAGGGATGAGAAGGTGGGGAAGAATGTTCTAGACGGGAGGGAGGTTACTGTGCATAGCCGTAGGGGCAAGAGAGACCCCAGACCAGGTCATTTCAAGTGACTGGAGCAAAAATTTTGTCAGAATGTAAGTTGCAAGGGGGCGGGGAGGGGAAGTTTTCAGGAGAGACCCGGAGACTGGATCCTGACAAGTGTTGTAACCCATATTAAGGAGTTTGGGGGTTTTCTGAGGGTGATGGATGAAGAAGAGGTTTAAGCAAGAGAATGGAGGGGTCAGATGTCCCCTTGAGAAAGCGGCTAGCTGTCGCATAGAAAGGGGAGTGGAGGGTGAGACGTTAGTGGCAGGAGAGGCTGCCTGACCAGGGCCGGGTCATGGGTGCGGTCACAGAGCAGGGACACGGGGAAGGAGGAGGACCCCCGCACACTGTTCCAGTTTCTGACTCCAGGGACTGAAAAGGTAGCAGAGTGCAGGGAGTCTGGGATTGGGGTAGGGAAGCGTTCCTTTTGGGGTATGTGGAGCTTGAGGGCCCTATTGGGGGGGTCCTGTGCATGTCCTGGGGGCAGCCGGGCTGGGACTGAGGAGTGGGCTCAGCTGGAGCCTGTGGACCCCCACCGGGGTTTCGGGGGGATGAGGCAGGCACAGGGAAGAGCCTGGGGATGGGGGGCAGGCTGGCTGGAGGAGAACAGGAGATGGGGCCATCCCAGAAACGAGGAGGAGGTCATTCCTCTCTGGTATTTGCTTCTAACTTTTGTCATCGATGTGGCCGGTTTACGGACCATTCCTAAGAGGGAGGCATGCACGTGGCACATGTCTGTCCTGTGGCTTACTCGTTTTGTTTGTAACTTGGGGAGTGAGGCCTCTCTGGCTCCTGGGGCTCCAGGGGTCCGTCAGGCCGCAGTGAGAGGACCATGTGGCCCACGAGAAGGCGGTGGTCACACGGAAAGTCTGCTGGGAATCTAGAAAGACAGAAGCTGGAGGAAGGCCCTTCCCCACTGGTCCCGTGGTGAACACAGTTTGAGCACGCAGTGTCGGTGTCTGGAGGAGGAGCTCAGTCCAACGGTCACTCGGCCTTTCGGAGCTCCATGGCGCTCTCCCTGCGAGCCTGCTCTGCGGGAGTCCCTGGGGATTGTTTAGAAATCAGGTCTCCGGTCTGCTTAGGATGCGCCAATCTGAGGGCTCAGCTGATCAATGCCGAGGAATGGACGAGGTTCCAGAGCCTCCAGGCTGCCTCTGGCCTCGGGGTTGGGGGCACTTCCATGGCAGGACCCCAGCCCCTTCCACACATCTGACCCCAGAGACTCCACGCGGTGCAGCGCGGCCTCCCAGACGCGCTCGGGGACAGTGATCTCAGTGCTGTTTGCGCAGAACGTGACTGAAGGAACCCTCCTCTTGAACCTGCCACGTAATTTTCCCTTTCTTGCCTCTTGCCCATGACTTGCCCCGGGGAAGCCTCCTTTCCTGTAGCTCCCCAGGACACGTATCTCACAAGGCCCTGCTGCGTGTATGTGCTTTGACCCAGAGGGTGACCCGTTTCTGTCCTTGTTGATTGCCACAATGCCACCAGGAGGCACAGGAAAAAAAATCTGGGAGAACCTGAATCTGGGGTCCATCCGGCTAATGTCACGGAGAGGCTGTGGGGTTTGGGGGGTGTGTAGGTGGGGACGGTTCACAAGAACAAAATGCACTGCTTGGTCTTGAGGAATCTGCAAGGTGTGATGTGGCGGCTTGCACACGCCGAGCGAGCAGCTGGAACGGCCGCCCACAGCCCTCGGGGTACAGGGTGGGGAGTGGGGGGAGGGGGGATGGGTGGGGAGTGGGGTGGGACCCCTGGGGCCGCGCTGGGGATGGGAGCCTGGAGGCTCAGCAGCCCAACACCCAGATTTGGCATCACTTTGAGCAAACAAGAGAAGAGGAGGGAAAGAGTGTTTCTCATGGGTGGTGGGGTTGGGGGGGGGAGCCACCGGACCTAGAGGTCCTTCCGGGGAGGTTCAAGGTTCAAGGCCTGAGCCTTTGGAGTCTCCAGGGCAGAGCTTGGCCCCTGTTCCTCTGGATGCTGGTGCTTCTGGCTCTAAACCACAAGCTCTGTCCTCTAGAGCTCCACGACATGACCCCGGGCTCTCGGGACCCCGCTCTCTGTTGGGATTCATCTGTTCTCAGTGGGTTGAAAAAGCTGTGCAAATCCTCTTTAACTTGCCGGCAAAGAAGGGCCAGAGATCTCAGAAACGCTGCTTTTCCATATGTGCGGGGATTTCAACATCATCGTAATCGTCCAGGGGCTCGATGTAGCTCGGGATGGACACGGTCTTCTTGTCTCTAAGTTTGTTGACCCGCGAGTATGTAGCTGGTGGCTCACTTGGGGTCTCCTGTGGGACTAGAATGCACAACAAGGTCCTTACAGGCAAAGCTGTGGTGTGTTTTTACGTTTTTGATGAAGTTACTCAGCACGATTTTCATGGGTTTGGGTAATCTTCCCACGGTCCGGCGGAGCAGACCCCCATCTCTTATGGGGGAAACCGAGGCACAGACATGACACGGCCTCAGGATCCCCCAAGCAGGTCGATGGCAGATGTTGGTCTGACACCATGGCTCCTGTGTCCCTCTGCCTGCACCCGCCCCCCGCTCCCGTCATGGCAACCAGGAAAGAGAAGTGTAGACAAGCTGACCTAAGCCGATACTCAAATGAGTAGAATTGTGTGATACCCTCATTCTCGTGGGGGAAGTGATAAAAACCACGTTTCCTTTTTGGCACATCCCTCCCAGGGACCTACAGTGTTTTCCAGAACTTCCCCTAATTGCTCAGGGACAAATCTCTGTTCAGAAGGAAGGACAGGACAGTGGTGTTTGCAGAATGGGGGCTTAGGGAATGGGTACGGAGCAAAGAAGCACCAAGGCAGCCAGAGAAAGGACATTGAACGAACAAGCCAGGTAGGCCTCAGATGATACCGGAATGTTCTCGACCACAATCTCTTCCTTCCTACGTGCACCTGAGAGGGGACCAGCCCTCATTTCTTGCCGGGCTCTGCGGTCAGATCCCCAGTTCATCCCCAGGCTCCAGCAGTCCCTCGCTGTGTCGCCATGGGTGAGGCCCTGCACATCTCTGTGCCTCCGTGTCCTCATCCGTCAAAGGGGAATAAGGACGTATGTGCCTCGCACTGTTGTTGGGGGTGTCACGTGAGACGGCGCCCGCAGAGTGCCTTGTACGGGGCCTGCCCCGCCGGGCTGCTCAGTAAATGTGGGCTAATCTCACGATGTACCCATTCAGTCGAGACAGTCCTATGCTCTCCTAAGCCCCAGGCCCTGGTCTTAGTGGTGGGTCCCCGGTGGTTAGCCAGACAGAAACGTTCCCGTTTCCTCGACTTTGTGTTCTAGCGGGAGGAGGGCGGGCAGAAACAAAGTAAGACAACTTTGCGTAATTGCCACACATTTCATGAAGGGAATTACTGGGTTCATTTTAGAGAGGGTGGACAGGAGGGGCCTCTTTGAGGTGCTGACTTTTTTTTTTTTTTAAGATTTTATTTATTTGAGAGAGAGAGAGAAAAAAGGGGGGGGGAGAAAAGAGGGACGGGGGGAGACTCCACACTAAGCAGGGAGCCTGACTTGGGGCTCGATCCCAGGACCCTGAGATCATGACCTGAGCTGAAACCAAGAGTCGGATGCTTTACTGACTGAGCCCCCCCAGGCGCCCCGAGGGGCTGACATGTGGGCTGACCTCGAAGGGTGAAATAAGGCCACTACCTAAGCAGTTTAAAGAAGAACATTCCAGTCCAGGGAACCAGGCAGAGTGTTTCTGATGGGAAGTGTGGGAGGCCCAGTAACACCCCAGGTTTCTTTTCACTCATGCTCCAAACCGGGATTTGAATGTAAGTTTGCAGGTTGAACGCCAGGAGCGTTGCTACTCACTTTGCTCCCTTTTTAACTTTTTGGTCCCTTTCAGAAGGATGGTACCATCTGCAGATGCTAGTGGTATGGACTGTTTTTTTGTCCCCACAAAATTCCTATGTTGAAGGCATAAGCCCCCAGTGAGGTTGTGTTCGGGATGGAGCCATTAAGGGGGTAATTAACGCTAAATGAGGTCATAAGGGTAGGGTCCTGATCGCATAGGCTTTTGTCCTTATAAGAGACACCAGAGTGCCCTCTCTCCCTCTTCCCTACCCCATCCCCCCTGACCAAATTGGCTGGCACCTTGGTATTGACATTCTAGCCTCCGGGACCGTGAGAAAATACATTTCAGTTGTTTAAGCCACCTAGTCTATGGTATTTCGTGCGGGCAGCCCAAGCTCAGACACTTACATTTGTGTTCCGGAAAAAGCAAACCCCTGGGCGGCAGAGGGGGTAACTGAACCGACGGTTCGTTAAGAACATTCCTGGAGATAGAGGGAGAGAGAGGAGTAAGGCTGTGCTTTTGACCATCCTGGCTCAGCCAACTGGAAGGAAAACATCACAGAAAAAGGACAGGGTTGAACATCCAAGTCCTGGTTCCTGAAGGCGGGAGGCATCTCCTTCTCTAGGTTTTGGATCCCATTTGTAAGGAAACCGTCTCCCCTCGCCCTGGGAGCAGCTGGACTTAGCACGGAGCTTGCCTTCCAGGGTTCTCCTGCACTGTTTTAGGAAGGGGAGGTGAGCGCCAAACCCGGGTGTTCCTAAAGCCGACTTTATCCACCCCGCTGAGATGGTCGCACGCGCTCACCAGAAACGTGGACCGGAATGTTCCTCACAGCACCGTGCACCACAGCCCCGGACTGGACACCACTCAGATGCACATGAGCCAGAGAGTGGGTCAGTCCCTCATGGTCCCCTGCACTGTGGGACGCTCCACAGGAGTGAGGGTGAACCGTCTGTAGCCACCCACAAGGACACTCGGGGAGTTGGTGAGCAAAAGAAGTCAAACACTAGACACTCTGTAGGCCCTTTCAGAGGCCGGGATGGAGTAGCCACTCTACGGCCGGAACCAAGCTCGGGGAGCCTCTCTGGCTGGCGCTGCTTTTTGTGCATGGTGCCCCACGTGGATGCTGGGAGAAGGAAGCCTGGTTCCCGCACTCATGCGGCGAGAGAACCAGTGGAAGCCTGTGCCTTGTTTCTCCTGGGCTCCATCCCGTATGCCTTCCCTTTGCCGACTTACTCTGTACCCTTCTACTATAATAACCCCAAACCGTGACTGTTGTAGCTTTTCTGGGTCCTGGGAGTGCTTCTTGTGAGTCATCAAGCCAAATGGTGATCCTGGGTACCCCCCAATACGTAGCAAACATAAAAGCCCCAAGTTGGGACCTCTGGGGGGCTCAGTCCTTTAAGTGTCTGCCTTCGGCTCAGGTCAGGATCCCAGACTCCGGGGATCAAGTCCAGTATCGGGCTCCCTGCTCAGTGGGGAGCCTGCTTCTCCCTCTGCCCCTCCCCCTGCTTGTGCACGTGCACTTTGTCTCTCTCTTTCCTTCTGCCAAATAAATAAATAAAATATTTTTTTAAAACCCCAGATATGAGGGCGCCTGGATGGCTCAGTGGGCTAAAGCCTCTGCCTTCGGCTCAGGTCATGATCCCAGGGTCCTGGGATCGAGCCCTGCATTGGGCTCTCTGCTCAGCAGGGAGCCTGCTTCCTCCTCTCTCTCTGCCTGCCTCTCTGCCTACCTGTGATCTCTGTCTGTCAGATAAATAAATAAAATCTAAAAAAAAAAAAAAAAAAGCCCCAAATATGTCACAGGATACACAAGGAAGGCAGGTGGCATATTGTCGTTAAGCACACAGCCTTAAGGGGGCTGTACTTGTGATCCATTTAAAGAAGAGGAGGGTGGGACTCCTGGCTGGCTGGGTCAGCGGTGGAAGCCACGCTTGACCTTGGGGTTGCGAGTTCGAGCCCCAGGTTGGGGGTAGAGCTGACTTAAAAATAAAATCTTAAAAGAAAAGTGGTGGGCCCAGCACACAGAGCCTGGCCTGTGACTGCTACCAGAGGAGACGGGACCAGGGCGACGTGGAATGCAGAGCCACAGACCGTGCCCCGCATACTCAAAGCCCGAGTCCTGTCCCCTTGCGGTGGCGGAGCGGGCCGCGCAGGCGCAGTGGACCATCAGGGTGCCCTGGCGGAGTAGCGCAGGTGCGGGGTGGGGTGGGAGCGGGAGCCCTCTGAACCGAGAAACAGAGGATTTCCTCTTACTTACTCGTACATCTTCTCTTCATCCCTTTGCTTGTCTTCCCAGGGCTTGGCAATCTCCCACTTCTTGCCTAAGGAGTCAGATAAGCACGTCCACGTAGGAAGAAAGCAGGAGGGGGGCTCTGCGGTTCAGAAGTCCGCGGACACCAGCTGTGTTCAGGGCATGGGGGGAAGAACCACCGGGCAGACACGGACTCGGGGACAAGGAGCAGGTGAGCGGAGGACACGGGCGTCCCCACGGGCCTTCTGCCCGCCGAGCCTTTTGCTAATCCTCGAGGGTTAATACCGTGGGTCAAGATAAAAGAGAACAGATGAGGTTTTTGTTCAGGGTCACGCTTTTGTGCGTATCTAAAAAGGAAACCGTTTAAGAGGCAAATGGACAGAGGAGTATAGGAGCCAGAGTATGCTTTGTACTTAAAAAATGAAGAATTATGGGCTCCCTGCTCAGCAGGGGGTCTGCTTCTCCTGCGGCCCAGTGTCCACCATGCTCCAGCTCTCTCAAAGAAAGAACGAAAGAAAGAATCTCTTTAAAAACTGTGTGTGTGTGGGGGGGGCGCGTCTGGGTGGCTCAATCAGTTAAGCGTTTGCCTTCAGCTCAGGTCATGATCTGAGGGTCCTAGGATCGAGTCCCACACGGGGCTCCTTGCTCAGTAGGGAGCCTGCTTCCCCCTCTCCCTCTGCCCCTCCCCCTGATTGCACATGTGAGCTCTCTTCCTCTCTCTTTAATAAGTAGATTCTTTAAGTCAAGGGGTAGAAGTGAAGGAACACTGCACGGGAAGCCCAGTGGACCCGAGTTCTGGTCCCAACTCCGCCACCAACTCCTATGAGGCCTCAGCCAAGGCTTTGCCTCTCTCTGAACCTTAACTGTCTTATCTCCAAAAACAGATGGAGGAGAATGACAAGGTCTCACTCCTCGTGCAGCCCTGACCTTTCAGGAGAGACGGGATCCCCGAGGGATGCCCGCCCGGGCTGTGCGCCCCCGGGGAGAGGGCCGAACCGCTCAGTGAGCTTACTACCATCCTTAGGTCATCGGGGGGGATACGATCTCAAGAACACACACCATCGGATCAGGGATTTCACGTTTGGGGAGATGAACAGCAAAGTGGAAACCCACTTGTAGACAATCTAAAGTCGGCGTAAGGCCTCCAGGAAGCTGCTCGTGTGTGTTCCGAGGAGGCCAAGGCAGCTGTCATACTAGAGAATTCAGAGGACGACCTCGGAGAGGGCAGTCGTGGAGGCCAACGTGTCCATTGTGGACTGAGCAGAGGGGGAAACTGAGGCCCAGAGAATCATGATGCTTCATCCAAAATTCAGCCGATACAGGCCCGGAACGAATCTTCCTGCTCTAAAGGAAGCCTGGCCCACGGGGGAGCCGCCCAGCCCTCCCCGCCCTCCACCTGCCCAGGTGCGACTGCCCTTACCCTGCCTGAGCAGCTGCCGACAGGCACAATACAGGATGAGGCCCAGGCCCGAGGAGACGAGGATGATGGCCACGGCTAGAATGACCCAGAAATTGTTCCTCCACCAGTCCATCACAGTGGGGCCCTGGGGAGAATGGAGACAGAGGAAGGAGGCGTGAGTAGGGGCATCGGGCGGGGAGGGGTGGGGGCCGCTGTCTACCACGGGGCCGGGGCCGCGGCCGCGGGGAAGCCTGTGCTTATAGGTCAGTCAGGCGCTGGCTCAGGCACATCCTGCCCGCCAGGAGCGGGGAGACCCTGAGCCTGGGCTGGTCCCCCTGTGCAGCTCAGGAGCGGCGCTGGCCAGCGCTTCCCAGGGCAGTCATGTGCACCACAGACAAGACCATGCCTGGGGGCTTCCTCGCTGCTCTTTCCTAGATTGTCGAACACGCAGGGGAGGGGCAGTGCCACCAAATGCAGTTGCTTTTATATCAAAGGGGCAAGAGACTTAATTCCTATTTTTTCTTTTTCCTTGGAGGTGGGGGTTAGGAAGATACCTCGGTGGGTCTCCTGGAGCAAGGGGAAGGGGGAAGGTAAAAATGCAAGGCAAACTCAGTGAGTCCACTGGGAAAAAGGAACGGGAATTTGGGGGCTGCAAGCTGGCTGGGTCGAGCAGGTCGTAAACATTCTCATCCCATGCGAGGGGCCCGCGGCTCCACAGGTGTATCCCGTCGACTCGCCGCACCTTTTCAGCGTATACAGTGAGATAAGCCAGTTACGCCCCGGTTATACCCTGGGTGGGGCGGGGGTGGGGAAGGAGAGAGGGAAACAGGAAGAGAGCAGAAAGTTCGAGAATTGTTAGAAAGTCCCCGTGGTGGAGGCTGGCTGCACTTTTGCAGAATGGCGATGACTAACATTCAGCTCGGAGCAGTTGTGCCGCAATCTGTGTTACATCAAGGCTGCAGTGAAATTGCACAATACAAGCTTGTTCGAATGGAGCCTGGGGAGTCCTGGCATGTGTGCCCTAGTTTTTCAAGCAGGGGAGGACGTGTGCCACAGTGGGGAGCGGGCTGCAGGCCGGACTCACAGGCCTAGCCTCCGGGAAGGCAGGGAGCTCTTGGGTGAGGAGCAGCGCCCCCCTCCCATCCAGGGCACGGGCACTCTGCCCGCTCATTTGGCTTTTCAGATAAAAAAAAAAGATCCCTGAGGCCTGGCATATCCCAGGTACGTGAGAATCCACTTCCTGAGTCATCGTTTAGCCGATGGGAGCTCACGCATGCCCGCCCGCGCAGAGCCATTTCCGATTCAAGCCTTTGGGAGTGATACTGGTGGTGAACGCAGGGAGCCAGGCAGGGGAACGCGGGCGGCAGGAGGCTGTGGCTGCTCAGGCCATCTTTCCCGCAAAGACTTCTGACGTGGCTTCCTGTGTACACGCGTGTGTGTGTTACCAGCATAGCGACTTCATTTATGACGTTGTTCCGTTATAATTTGGGTTTTCAGTTCCAAGGTTTGTTTCGTCCGTGAGGGCGCGGCTCGATCAAACAGGACGGTTTCGGGCTATTCACGGAGTTCTGCGTATCGAAACCAGTTGTGTGCTCCTAGTGGTCCCGCAGGCACGTCATGCCGCAGCTTTTCTGCTCAATGTTTTGCTCGGTATTACGTGTCTGTCGTTGATCCGTGGTGGCGGATGTGCTGGGGACTGACTCTGCGGAGAGTGAAGTGTCCGCTAGCCAGGTTTGCCCCACCCCCAGGCGTGCACTCAGCAGAGGTTTGGGGGTAAGTTGCCTTTTCAGGATGCACAGAAGAAAGCAATAGAGGAAGGAGAACCAAGGGAAAAAGAAAAAGCACAGGGACTGGGAACTTGGCTTTCAGGAGAGCCCCGGGAAATTTGGTTTTGCAGGGCCCAGTGAGGTCACGGGGCACTGGACTTAGGAGAATACCATACATCAGAGGGTGGGCTCTTTGTTTAATAAACCTAATTGGAACCTCACCTTCTTTAGCTCTGGGGAGTGGAGGGATGGATGGATGGTTAGATGGATGGATTGGAGGATGGATGGATGGGTGGATAGATGGACAGATGGACAAACAGAATTTTCTTCCTTCCATTCTCTTATACTCAAATATGTATCTCCTGGTTCTTTGTCTAATTTGTCTCTCACATTTTCTATCTTTTGGTTTTTTTGCTTTAATCTTGAAGGACTTCTCCAAAAGGCAATATAAACATACTCTTTAAGGCTACAGAAGTGAACACCAGGGCATACGAGTTCAGAGCTATTGCATCTGAGAAACAAAAACAAACAGACAAACAAAAAAAGGTTGATCTGAGGAGCACGAGACGGTGAAAGGTGGAGGATGGGAGACAGGGCTGCAACTTTCCACTGTAAACCTTCTGAATTACTTGATTTTTTAAAAAAAATTATGTGTATTTACAGGGAGCCTGGTTGGCTTAGTCAGTTAAGCATTCAACTGGATCTCAGCTCAGGTCTTAATCTCAGGGTTGTGAGTTCAAGCCCCGTGTTGGGCTCCGTGCTGGGCGTGGAGCCTACTTAAAACAAAACACCTCCCCCCCCCGCCGCTGCCAAAACAAAACTGTGTGTATTTACTTCAAGAAAATAAAATTTTAAAAAAAGGCACACAAAACCCACCAATTAAGCACATAGTGTAGCTTCGACGAAAAGCTACTGCTCAGATTTCAAGTTCAAAGCAAATCATTGTCCTCTGTGTCCGGGGGAAGAAAGAGGAAGAAGGATGATGTCAGCCAAGTGGAACTTGGGACGCTTCTGAGAACCTCACAGTGATGGGTACCTCGCGGTTCTGTTCTTACACATGGAGCGGCTCTGACTGGCCAGCAGACGTTTCGAGGGTGTCCTGGGCGCACAAGGCCTGCAGGGGCTTTCTGCTCTCCCCTCCCTTCATCCTTGCGCCACACACTTTCCCGGACCGGGCGTGGAGGTCGAGGGGACGGGGCCTGCCCAAGGTCCCCCAGCAGGGAGGAGGCGGGATGCTTTCTGTTTAGCTCCCAGGCCTCCCGCTGCGGATGTCGGTCACCATGGCCCCTGACATCGGGGACAGGCTGCGTGGGGCTCAGGGTGTCTCTCTTGCAGGAGTGCAGCGACAGTGGTGAGGTGGTGGGAGCCACGGATGAACGGTCGGGACCCACAGGGAAAGCCCCAAGTCCCTGCATTCCAGGGCCAGAGAACCAGCTCCTCCCTGTGGAGGGACGAGGTGCCTTCTCAACAAAAGCGGGATGAGGAGAGGAGCTGGGGAGAGGTAGCCGGGTGAGGAGGGTGCGGAGGGACCATGTCCCGTCCCTGCTGGTTGTCCTCTGGGCTCCTGGCTGGTTTAGTGCCCTGGGTGCTGCCAGAGAGGGGATGTGGACTCTGGGGAGCGGCGGCGGGGAGGACAGCCAGTGGGGGGCCTGTGTGGGCCGTCTGGAAGCTGGACCCCTGGTCGGCCAGCCTGGGGTAGAGAAGACGGTGGGGATCCGGCCGCAAGGGGCAGAGGTGTTTGTGGGACCAGCTGCTGGCAGGCCACAGACGTGGCCGAGTCTCTCAATGGGCCACAAGGGACCCCAGAGGCGATCTGCAGGAATGGCCACGGGTGGGAGACTGTCTGTCTGTCTGTCCTCCTCAGTGCGATACCAGGAAAGTAGTACAGGGTGGGCTGCAGGGGGGCTGAGGTGGCTCCTTCCCCTCCCCCCCTCAATGGGGCAAAGTCGGGGGCTTTGAGCCAAAGACAGTACTGAAGGTTTACAGTTCCCTCCTGGAGGCTCCACGGAAGAGCCATTTCCCTGTTCTGTTCGGCTTCAAGAGGCCACTCAGGTTCCTGCCCGCGACGACCCAGCACGATCTCCCATCTCCCCAGCTGCCAGTCAGTGACCTTGATTCCACCTGCGCCCTCTGTCCCCCTTTGTCCTGGGACCCTGCACCTCCCCACGCTGGGGCAGGCGGGCTCCGTGCACCAGCTACCGGGATCCGAGCTCCGTGAGATGAGACGCTTGCTAACGGGCCTCCATGCGCTTACGCATTCAACATCCTGTATTTTGCTGCCCAGGAGTAAGGAGGAAAAGGGGGAAAACGGGACGGACGTTTCTGCCATCGTGGACAGAATTCCACCACGTGGTACCTGGTGTGGCTGGCCTCGTTAGGAGTCCTGGGACGGACATGGCTCTCCTTCTGGGAGGTGTCTGTTGCATGGGAGGGAACATCTTTGTTTTCAAGAGTCTGAGGACATAGGAAGGTTCTCAAGGCAGGATGGGAGCTCACAGGTAACACAGGGCCCCACTAGCCAGAGCCGGGGGCCCACGGTCCAGTGTAGACCAGTACAGACCAGAAGAGGATCCAACACGGGCCCAGGTCAGCAGTCCAGGGGCTGCAGGGAGGGCACGGGGCCTAAGCCCACAGGTGCAGGCCTGAGGGTCCCAGCTGCTGGGAGGTCGGGAGCTGCAGACCTGACCTCAGGTCCTGTCACCTGGGGGAGCATTTGGTGGCCACCACATGGAGGAAGGAAGGGAAGGGGAGCAGTGGGAGCACCCCTTGGAAATCAGTTACGGAGCGGCTTGGAGGCATCAGGCCCTCGAGGAATATGGAAATTCCCTACCCTCACCATGCCTGAACCTTGGAACCACCCAGGGAGCTTGAACAGCTGCTTGCCTCCGAGACTCTGATTTAATGGATCTGGGGTGGGGGCCTGGCTGCTGGGGTGTGTTTATGGTCTTAATAAAATTGTCCAGATGGGTAATAGGAGGCTGAGGTGGAGAACCAGGGATGGACATGTCGTCTCTGAACCCTTATTATAACCTCCTTGCTGAGGACGCGGTTCTCACCCTGAACAGAGCTCAGAGAGGTTAAGCGATTTGCTAAAGGCCGCACAGCTAGGGATCGACTAAGCTAAGCTTTCAGCTCGGTGCCGTGGGCTGCCCGAGTCCCCGCCCCGTTAACTCTGCCAGGCTGACGTCCAGCCGCTGAGTGTTTTTCCCTTCGTAACAGAACTGAAAGCAGAACCCTCGTTCTGGGTTCTGGCGAGGTCTCAGCCCTTAGCTGTGTCTTGCACATAATAGGAACCGCAGTATGAAAATGCGTCCCAGAAAAGTAACAGGTGCCGCACACTAAGGCCCCACGGGTTCCAAGCATTCTACGCGCCCCGTCCCACAACGCGGCTTGTGGTTATGAGCCCATTTTACAGATGAAGCAGTGGAGGCTTAGATCTCAGCAGTTAGTGGAAGAATCAGGAGCCAAACCCCGGTCTTTCTGACCCCAGGGCCCTCGCCTGGGACCACCGAATGCAGGCTTTGGGAGGTGTATGAAGATGCAGGTGCCAGGGGCCCCGGCCCCTTCCCCACAGCCAGCTCTGATGGGTGGGTCCAGTGTGGGACTCGGGGATCCGCATTTTTAACAAGCAGTGTAGGGGGCTCAGCCCCAAGGGGGGAACATGCATGGGGCCAGTCAGCGGAGCCCAGGGCGGGGACAGGTGAGCGCACCGGAGGCTGGTCCCCCTACCCTGCCGTCCATCCCCACCGTCAGAGGCAGCAGCAGCAGCACTGGGGCAGAAAGCAAGCCACTGGAAAGGACCCCCCAAAACAAATACCTTTCCAGTTTGCTTGTCACAATGCCTGAAATTCCACAAGTCACAAGAAAGTCACTGCAAAGTTCCAGGCTCCCTCTCTCCCCACTTCCTTTCTATCCAAACTCATTTGCTTGGGAGTGCTAGACTCTGAGGAAGAGAAACTGATTTTTACTAGGGTGTGAATGACTTCCTTGGCCCCTCGGGGCACTGGATTCCTTCTCTGGATTCCCTAGGGCACTGGCAAGAGCAGGGGCATCCTAGGATCTCTGCCAAAGTCCCCAGAGGGTCTAAGTGAATGTGACTAGGAACAGAGACTCTCTTTTCTAGCCTCGTCCTCCTGCTAGTGACCCCACCCTGCTCCCCTTCAGAGTGTTGAAGACCCAGAAGGCAAGAGAAGGTCAGACACTGAGGTGGAGGAAAGACAGCTTGTTTAGAACAGGAGTGGCTTCCACGTGTCTGCACCGAGAAGGTGCCGGGACAGAAGACAGGAGTGAAATAGAAGACACCTTCCCGGCCAGAAAGAAGGATGGGCTTTTACAAGGGAACAAGGATGGAGAGAGGGCGTGCCAGGATCTGGGGCAGGAAGTGGGGAGCCCACACCCCCCTTCATTCAGTCCGAAGTAGCAGACACAGTCCACGGGTGCTGGGTGGGGCGGGTGGGAGGGAGACCCGCACTGTCATGGCTGGGAGGCATGCGTTCTTCCTGCAGCTGGGCCTGCGTGTGCTGCCTCTCACACTGCCTTGGGGCCTACTGGTCACGTCTGCCCTTACCACTGTGTCCAGGGCCTAGATGTCCCCCGGGCCCGGTGGGTGCTCCCTACGGATCAGGGAATCCAGGAAGGAATGAGACACTGGCCTGTCCCCTGACCTGCAACTGGACGTCCCCTCTGAGGATGGGGTGGGGGGGGGCAGGTGGCAGCTCAGATCCCACGTTGCCCGCTCGACCCCTCCACCTCCCTCTCCCCCTGCCTCAGGGGCTCCTGGCTTTAAGCCACGGGCTGGCAAGCAGAGGCCCATGAGATGCTCTGGTCTCTCGGCCTCGTATCAGCAGCCCCCGCACAGCGTACAGCCTCCCAGGGAGCCCACCAGCCGCCGCACTGAGTGGGTCGTCGGGGTGGGAGGGCAGCTGAGCGCAGTCACCGGCCCAGCCCAGGCTCTCACTTCCCTGAAAGGCATTTCTGGGGAGTCAGGGGACAGAACTCATACCGTGCCCTCCCCGGGAATTCCAGAAACCGTGGGTTTATTCAGCACTTGTTTTTTAAAAAAAAAAACCAAAACCCCGAAAAAACAAAAAGCAACTCAGTCCTGCCGTGGGGGAAGACTGGGGCCCATGCACACACATGAGACGAGACGTTTCATGATGAACTGCCCTTCCGACCCGTGGCGCACCCAGTGCGCTCCCGCTCCGGATCCCCGAGCTTGGGAGGAAGGTACCCAGTGAGCGAGAGCTGCTGTGTTTCTTTCAGGACCCGCTGGTGGGGCAAGTCCTGGATTTAAAAACTCGAGTTTTTCTCAAGAAGAATGAATGACCTCAAGTAGCCATGAGCCCGACAGGGTGCGGAGAGGACGCTGGTGTGTGGGAGCAGGGGGATTGGGGTTCCGGCTGGAGCTGGAAGAGGCATCCAGCGTCTCTGTGCCAGGAGGCCACCTGCAAAGAGCTCGGCGGAAAGATAGGGCCCCTGTTCCTCATGCGCCCTCTGCCCTTAGGGCCTGGGATGCAAATCCCCTTATCCGAGGCCTGCCCTGCCCTGGACAGCAGCCCCTAGGCCCACGAGGCCGCTGGGCACCTGCTGGGTCTCAATGACTCCGTGTGGAAAGAAGAACATAAAAGGTCATTGATAAATGTGATATGGGTTACTTGTGGGAAAGATCCTTCGGGTGTATTGGGTTAAGGTAAATGTATTATTAAAATTAGTTTCAGCTTCTTTTTCCCCCTCTTTTAGCTCCCCCCATTGAAATTCTTCCCTCTCGTGCCCCTGCTCACACGTGGACCCTCAGGACAGCCCGGCTGGCTCTGCCAGTGGAGCACGCAGCTCTCTATTTTGGGGGGGGAGGCCATGAGTCAGGTGTCGAGATGACTTAAATAAATACATAAACTTAAAAATAATTTTTGGGTGGGGAAGCACGTAGTAATCCACAGCCATGTCCTCCAATCACGCAGCAGCATTTCTAGAAACAACCTGAGAAGTAGCCCAAAGGAAGTTCAAGTCAGAGGCAGAACTGGTAGACCTCAGCGTGCAGAAGCAGGGAGGCACCTCGCGGGCAATGTGAGACGGCCGGCGAGACAGTCGCACGGGGCCACCCGATGGGTTGCGTGGGGCAGTCGCAAGGTGGAAAGAATGGAAGAGACCCAGGAGACTGGCGGGAGCCCCGGGCCCTGAGAAAGCAGAGTGGGGGGCCCGTGCCCCTGCGGCAATCGCTTCTCCCCGTGTTCCCTGCGTCTGAGGCCGGAGCCCGCCGTGAGAAAGCCCAGAACACGGACCTTTCACCGAGCGAGGGCAGGAGCCTCCCCTCTCGCTCTGCCACCTGCCTTGCCGTGAACAGGAACTGAACACATGGTCAGGACGGCAGGTACCCCATCTAAAATGGGCTTCTGCTCGCCCCTCCCCAGCAGGTGGCTCCTGCGGTGTTTCCGTGGCGTTGGGTGTGATGTATCTATCTGCCTGGGGCAGAGCCTTCTGGACCTGCGGATGACTCGGGCTTCCTGCTCCGTTATCCCAGGAGTTCTGCAGCCCAGAGGTCCCTCCTTGGATCCGACCAGGTTGTCTCGCGCTGTTGCCAGTTTTCTTACGTGTTTGGCTCTGCGCGTGAGCGGGACACCTAGAGCCCTGTCCCTGGGGGACCGTCTGGCAACAACGTTGGTGCCATCAGTGGGGTGGGGGGGGCCTGGGGACGCCTGCGCCTGGTGACAGCCAGCGAGGCCTGTGTGTCCTCTCTAGAGCGCATGGAATCAAAATAAGACGATTGTAACTTTTCAAAATATCGACACGTAGGGGAAAACTAGAGGGCCAGCACCACACTCCCTACCGTGGTGGTTGCGAGATTGTGCAATGTGGGGTCATTCTTTTCCCGTGTTTCTCGGAAGTTCTCATTTTTGTCTATCCTAAGAAATACCGAGCGGCCCCCAGGCCCTGTCTTCACTAGGCTCCACAGTCCCACTTTCAAGCTCCCTGGCCCCAGGGCCAGGAAAGGGGGTGTCTCTCCGGACAAGTGATGCGCGACAGGGTGGGACGGGAGACACAGGGCCAGGCCCTCTCCATGGTGATTTCCCCGGGGCAGCGGCAGGTGGCTGGGTGAAGATCTGACCCCAGCCCAGCACAGCACAGCTTGACCCCAAGGCCACGGGAACACAGGATGCCTTATCGGTCCCTACGCCCCAGACACACACACGCAAAGACGCCCAGGCGGGTGGTGGCTAGGTGCCAGGGGCCCCAGGCTGCAGCCCGAGGTTGCCATGGTCATTGCCTTACCCCCTCATGCCCAGCACAGACCCGGTAGGGTGCTCCCAGCTATCAGTTCCCCACACTCCTCATCAGAGTCCGGAGAGGCTAACCAGCTCTCTCCAGCAGACGCGGCTCGCCGCCTGTCATGAGGTCAGTTCAACCCCCCGGCAGACTGCGGGGGAATGGAAGCCCAGAGGGGAGCCGTGATTCTGAATTCAGCCAGCCATCGAGAGTAGACTGGACTGGCCAAGGCCACCCAGAGATTGGGCTACACCCCCCAGGGGTCCAAAGCCCAGACGCCTACCTGGGTTGCAAGGGTGTCCATCTGTGTGCGGCTGAGGGGACTGCGGGAACCGGACTGCGGTGGCTCCGATGCAGCTGGCAGGAGACTTTCCTCGCCCACAGGCCTCCCGCCCACCCCAGAGCAGTGAGCCCCAGCCAGACCGCACTTCCCCTTCCTGCTCAGCCCTTGGGCGGGGGAGGACCACGCGCCCCAGGCAGCCCCGTCCTTCTTCCAGGGAAGCTGGCTCTCGAGGCTCCCAGGAGCCAGAATCTCCTCCTGCAAGACCCTGCATAGGACCATCCCAGCGGTGGGGGTCAGGCCCAGGGACGGGCTCGGCAGGGGGGACCGGGTGGCCGAGTGGTCCCTGCAGATGAGTGTGGGTGAGCGTTCCTGGCTGTGGCAGCCGGCCCAGGGCTCCAAGAGTGAGGACGTTGGCTCCCACCCAGAGGTAGCCCCTGGGGGGACCTGGGCTCTGGTGGGACAAACACAGTGCGCCCACGGAGACCTGCTAGGGGACACCCGTGCCCACCTAGGGGCTGCCTAGCCAGCTTCTGCTATGAGGCTGCTCCGGGACATGGCCCTGTGGGCTGTCCTGATAGGGGCTCGTGTCCACCTGCATGGCTGACAGTCCCCAGCAGCGCCCATGGCCGGTTACAGCAGGGCCGGCACTGGAAAGCCAACCAACCATGTTGAGGACTAACATGAGCATCCCGGGGGGAAAAGCAGGCACACACCAGCCTGCACTGTGTCTGCTGGGGGGAAAAGGTATTTTGACTTTCCGGGGTAATGATGCTACTCTGGGCTTTCTGGGAAGTGCCTACCAACTGGCCTACAGGAAGCACGATTCCTGACCTGTAGGGTTTGCGAGTTTCCAACACGACCCCGTCCAGCTGCTGGTGGGATGATCCTGGACTCAGACTCCGGGCTATGTCTGCAGTCAGGGGTCGGGGCTGCTAACCCCCACCCTGGAGCCCTTGTGGGGACCAGGGCCCACCCCTGTCTGGCTGCATCTCCTGGGCCTGGGGAGTTGTCACCTCCACTTTCCAGCTGAGCTCACCGGAGCTCTGCGAGGTCGCTGTGGGGCGGGGTGGGCAGGGTGGGGGTGGGGGTGGGGGAGACGGGGGCGGGGGGAGGGCAGAGGTGGAGGGGAGTCTGTGCAAGCGCAGCCGGCCTGCTGGGAAGGCCTTTGAGCCCGGGTCTGTCCTGTGCAAACTCTGTGCTCTTAGGGGGATCGAGCCAAAGTGTCGTTGCTCAAAACCCCCTACAAGCGAAGTCACAGTGACCTTGGGAGAGGGGAACAAGCGTGTCCGTGGGTAGAGCTGAGCCCCTGCCCTAAGGCCATGGCTGATTCACCAGTAAGTGGTTCCGTAGCGCTGCGCCCACCGTCATTAGGTGACAGCATTCTCGACAGACCTGATGCACCCCCTCCTCCGCCACGTGCACAGGACACCCGGCCCAGGCGGCCCGGGGGTCCGGATCCCACGTGCACTTTGCCGACAGCGTCCTGCGTAAGCCCTTCCCCCGTCTGAGCCTCAGTTTCCTGGCTTGCGAAGTAAGTGAGCCCAGTGGTGACGAGCCTGGACGGGGCGCCCGCACAGCCTGGATACAAGGGAAGATGGCTGGTAGGTGCGCGTTGGCGGAGAAAAGCAGCTGAGCCCCCTGCAGAGAGAAGCGAGTGACCCACGCCTCCTTCCAGCAAACCCCAGACATGTTTGCCAGGCTCTGCGCTGGGCTCTGCGCTGGGCCCCGCGCTGGGCCCCACCAGGCTCAGACCCAGTGCCTGCCCACAGGGAAGCCTCTCCGGGTGTGGGGGGAAGGTGAAGGCGTGCTGTAATGCCCGCGGGACTAACGCCTGTCACAAGTCTGTCCGCAGAGGTGGGCGAGCTGTAGTCTGCCCCGTGGTGGAGCCCGCCTTCTCCAGGACAGAGGGGCACCTGCATTGGTCTCGAGAGCCGTGAGTGCTCCCGTGGGAGCTCAGGAGTGGCAGGGCTGGGGAAGGGCAATTGCAGCATTTGAACGGGGCCTTGAAGGATATGTAGGAGTTCACATAGGGGAGAGAACAGGGACAGATGCTGAAGGTTTGCAGAGAGGCAGGTGGCAGTGGGTGGGGGTGGAGAGCAAACTGGGGGCCCCACCCCAGGGCTCGTGGACCTGCCTATTTCCTTGCCACCCACACTCTTCCTCTGGCTCTGCCACTGTCTTTCCGCCCAAGAGGGGCAGAAGGTCGGTTTGGCCTTCCTTCTGCCGCAGGGAGGTGCCACACTCTGGGTCTGGGTGTTGCAGGGGCCCCACGGCTCCAGGAGAATGGGGGACGCCCTCTGGTGGCTGTCTGCAGTGCCTCTGTCCCTGACTCAGGGTCCTACCCGCCCGGGGTCTCCCAGGGGAGACGGCTGGACACATGTGACCTCGGCCTCTGGAAGCCACAGAACCTGAGACCCTCAGACTGGAGGGACCTGGGATGGGATTGCAGTCACCTCTGGCCCCCGGGATTCCACGTCCTCATCTGCATCCTGCCAGGTGGCCGCAGCATCTGAGTCATGCACAGAATAAGGCCACCTCGTGGGTGTCAGACTCTGTCATGACCAGCGACCGAAGGGAGGGCTGGATGGGGCCATCGGGGCAGAAACAATTCTTCTAGGCCCTGTGATTTGCTCTTTCTAATCTCAGAACAGCTGACGAGGATGGGGGGAGTGTAGCTTCCAGGCCCAGAGCTGGAACCAACAGCGGGAACTCCCTTGGAGTGGGTGGTGGCTGAAGGGTGGGGGCCCAGAGCTCGGCGGATGGCAGTTTAAGACCCTGAAACCCAGGGAACTGCAGGCCACCTGCTGTGGGGGGAGGAGAACTGGGTTTGGTCCGGTCTGTTTGGAGTGAGCCCCCCCGCCCCTGCCCCAGCCCCAGCAGGCTGCCCAGGTCCTGGAAACAGGGCAGGAAGAGAGGAAACCCTTGTTTTATCCTTGTTTCTTGCCTTCACACAGCTCCTTCCCATCGGGTCCAACACTTCGTCACCCTATGGTTCAAAGTATCAAGTGACATGAAGTAGAAAGAAACAAAAAAACGAGCAGTTCCTATTTTGGACTAGACTCCGGTGTTTTCCCCGAGACGGATCACCATTGTCCATCCCATGACATGAGTCAGTAATCGGCCAGGGTGTGCTCCACGCGCCCCGACACTCAGGGGGACTTCTGGGGCGGGGGCTCACCCAGCCTCAAATGCAAACTCGAGTCAGCCTTGGGAGCAGGAGCCTGTGAAGCTGTCCTCCGTGGGAGCTGAGAGGCGGTCACGTGTCTGCACGGTGACTGAGAGCCATGGGGAACAGGACCCAGTCCCAGGCTCCAAGTGGCTCCCACTCCAACGGGGACAAAGGCAAGGAGGTGGGTTAGTACAGTCAGGACAATTGTGGCAGTGATCACAGCAGAGCCCAGAGCTAGACTCTAGTACGCTTGGGAATTTAGGAGATGCCGGGGGTGGTGGTTCAGGTCAGCACTGAAAAGGTGGGCGACTCATTTCATGGTCCTGCCCGGTCACTTCGAAGAACTTCCTAGCTGGACCCCAGGCTCCCAGGAAACACATTCCAGCTACAGCAAAGATGTAACTTTAAGACATGAAAGTGGAGAGAAGTACCAGAGGCAAATAGAGATACTCTTCTTCTTGAAATCATCATGGGTGGGGAGGGACTTCCTAAGTTTGCCACAAACCCAGGAATCGTAAAAGGAAGCATTGATGAGTTTGATGTTAAAGTCAGTGGAGGACGACGGGGTCAGGGGCGCCGCTGCGAGGTGGGCGTCTGAATGGGGAATGACAGTTGGAATGAAAATGGGACGTGGACCAGGGTTTCTAATCTGAGAGCATCTCTTACAAGCTAATAAGAAATGAGATGTGGGGCGCCTGGATGGCTCAGTCAGTCGGGCGTCCGATTCTAGGCTTCGGCTCAGGTCATGATCTCAGGGTCCTGGGGTCGAGCCCCACATCAGGCTCCCTGCTCAGTGTGGAGCCTGCTGGAGATTCTCTCTCTCTCCCTCTGCCCCTCCCCTGGCTCTCTCTTTCTCTCTGTGGGGAAAAAAACAAAAAAGAGAAAGAAATTTACCCTAAGGAGATGCCTAGACAAGTGGAAAAGGGGCTCGGGGGGTGTTGTTTATCATAGTGAGAAGTTAGGAGCAATTTGGCAATCAACCACGTACTCGTTAAATATGTTATTGTGTGTAACCTTGTGCGCTGATTGAAATGGACATGTAATTCCACACTTATTGTTGTAGAGCAACGACCACAACTTATTTACTGGACGAATAAGGCAGATGATAAAGTCGCATGTATAATGACGTTATAAATCATATACTTGAACCTGTCAAGAAAGGCAAAGACCCGTATGTTACCGGCGGTTGCCGCTGAGTTGATGGGCTTCCTGGAGATCTACACTGTCTTCTTTTAATGGTCTGAGGAGGTTTGGGTACGTTTGTAAATCACAAAAACAAGAACTCGTCTTTAAAGTGCTGTGAGAGGGGCATGGAAGCCAGAGTGTGTACGGGAACTGGGAGTCCTCCCCCAGCCCCCCAGGGCGGCTCTGTCATCCCCAACCACAGCCAGGCAGCCCCTCGCCCTCCTGTCCCTACCCCGAGGTCATCGAGGTGGGATCTTCCCGGTCCACAGGCAAGGTCAGTGGCAGGCAGCAGCCATCTCTTGGAGACGAGGGGGTCCCCACCCACTGTCTCCATTCTTGGAGGTACAGATCCCTTTCAGAGGGCATGGGGAACACTCACAGACCTGTCCTTGCCTCCACATTTCATGGGCCCCCAATTCCCAGGGCCCATAATATGTCACCTTGTTTGGGCAAAGGGACTTTGAGATGGTAATCCTATCCTCCTGACCCAGGTGGGGCCATGGTCATCACCAAGGTCCCCTCCAAGAAGGAGGCAGAGCTATGACCCTAGAAGTGAGCGGTTGGGACGAGGCAAGAAGTGGCCATCTGATTCTCCCTGAGAGCCTCCAAGAGAAACAGTCCTGCTGACCTCTTCCGACTCCTGGTGGTCAGAGCTACGGCAGCAACAGGAATGGACACCCCTCCAGCACCCCCGGGAGCCCCCCCAGCCCGTGGTGCACTTATGCCTAAGTTGGCTTCCGAGGGTTTCTGTCCTTTGCTGCCCAACACAACCCTTTCAGGACAACAGCAAGTGTCCCGTTGACAGACCGGTGTCCCCTCACCCCAACGCTCCTTCTTATTGCCTCCACGCTGCTCCCTGGAACCTTCTAGATGTTAGGTCCCATCGTTGTTGTTTGGTTGAGAGCTGAGGTGGGGGCTGGTGGAAGGAGGAAGGTTTATTTTTAAACGTCACGTGCATAGAAAGTTCCGTCTCGGAGGAGCTGTGAACCTGCCTCATCAGCGTTCCCCGCAGGAGACCACCCAGAGCAGTATGGAAACGAGCGATTCGTTCTCCTTTTTTTATTGGGGTGAAACGTACCTCACACAGAGGCTGTCTTACTGTTGTAGGCGCTTGGCTCGGGGACACTGGACCGTTCACAGTGTCGTGCGGCCGTCACCACCATCCGTTTCCAGAACTCCTCATCGTCCCCGGTGGAAACTCTGTCCCCATGAAACGCAAACTCTCCCAGCCCCCGGCAGTGACTTGTTCTTGAAAAAGCCTAAAGCATTTTCGAAACCTCGACAAGCCTACCATTTCCCCCCCGGCAAATGCGTGGATGGCCTGGCCGCCGAGCTACCCTTGAGCTGCGCTAGCGCAAAACCATACAGAAACGCTCACAGTGAGCGCCCCCCCCCCTGCCGCCATCCCCATCCAGAAAAATCTCAACTTCACCTTCACGGCATGTTCACCAGCCACACGGGCTGCAGCCGGAGGGGACCAGGACACAGAGCTGAAGTCTCCCTGGGAGCCCACAGGGCACTGGAAGGGGAACCAAGGCACCGCCTGCTGTCCCCACCCCCAAAAAGGGGCCCCTTTAGGTCTCCAGGCTGGAGAGCTGGATTTTCTGGGTGCAGGGGCCTACCCAGTCGGGTGTTCAAGGATTTTATTTATTTATTTATTTATTTGACACGGAGAAAGAGACAGAGATCACAAGCATGCAGAGAGTCAGGCAGAAAGAGAGGGGGAAGCAGGCTCCCTGCTGAGCAGAGAGCCCGATGCGGGGCTCGATCCCAGGACCTTGAGATCATGACCTGAGCCGGAAATCAGGAGTTGGGCACCTAACAGACTGAGCCACCTGTTAAAGATTGTGTTCTTCCCGTTAATCGGTGAGGAAACCAAGTTGATGGTTTAACAGGTTTCAAAGGAAGTCCCATCACAGAGATGAGAGGTACAACATTGGGAATATAGTTGATGAAACTGTAACGCAAAAAAAGAAAAAGGAAGAAAAGCCAAACAACAGACCCATTCACGGAGCAGGAACATTGGAGCGAATGCACAGTTGTGTGCTGGACTGGGTTTTCCACAGAGCCTGGGAGGCAGGGAGGAGAGTCAGGTCGGCCTGTGCGGGCTGGGACGCAATTTCCTTGTCTACAGACAAGAATTATTTTCCTGTTGCCGTCAGGTATCTACACGTCACGGAGAACTGGGACCACAAGACGCAGAGTGGGGGTCCTCCAGGGGTGGTTTTCCGTTGAGACACAACATTTTCTCTACGTGAGAGAGGCAGGGCTGAGGCGGGGGGATCAGAGAGAAGAGCAGGCGGACGGAGCTTCGGAGAGAGGGCGGGTCTCCAGAGAGACTCCAGACCCGCAGGAGGAAGGGCCTCCTGTTTCCGAGAGATGCTGGTGTGAGCCTCTGGGATTCAGCCAAGATCCAGACCCACGACCTGGGTCCCTGCAGAATTCCGCGGTGAAAGTCAGACGGGAAAGACCCCAGGGCTGGCTTCAGGGACAGCCGGGAAGGCGAGGCCACGATGTGAGGTTGGACCCTACAGCCCCCCAAGGGCGCACGGCTAGAGTTGAAGGCAAGCCCCTTGGGTCTCCACAGCTGGGAGGCCCTGAATGCCGAGGCAAACTGGCCAGAACCGGACCCAGGAAAGACAAGGTTACCCCAGTGGGAATCCCGAGGACCCTGTGAGGGAATTCCTGCTTGGGGGACATTCTGGGTCCCCCCCCCACACTATGCTCTCCGCTCTGGCACCCCCAAAACTTGGGGCGGGGGGAGGAAGCCCTTCAGAACTCACAGAGCTAAAGACAGTCTCAGAGGCTGGGGGTCTTGCTGGTGGGGCTAAACCCTGCCTCTGCCTCCCTCAGTGCAGCACCCCCGCCCCCGCCCCGGGATTCTCAGGAAGTGACCAAGTCTCAGTCTCGCCGGTAGGTGGCGCGCTCACTCCTGCGCGGGGCCGACGCAGGGGCAGGCGCCCACCGACCTGGGAGTCCCTGCTGAGACGTCGTCCTTGCGGTCAGGGGCCGGTGGGGGGCAGCAGGTGCCGCTGAGAGCTGAAAGCCCCCGCGGGGAAAGGGGTCCCGGGCAGAGTCCCTCCTCCAGCCCTCACCGCACACCGACCTTTTTCCTCCTACTTTTCGCTTCGCTTGGTACAGGTTGGAAATTCCAGCCACTAAAAACACCCAGTAACCCAACTTAGATACAGAAGAATGGAGCAGACGTTACTCCGAAGCAGGTAGACAAATGGCCAAGAAGCCCGTGGAAGGATGCCACGGTATTGTTGATCACTGGGTGGAAAACGGGAATCAAAATGGCAGTGAGGGGCCCCCGTGGAGCTCTTGATTTTGGCTCAGGTCCCGAGTTGAAGCCCCGCGTCGGGCTCCACGTCTTGTTAAAAAGCAACAAAACAAAACAACCACAGTGAGATACCCTCACACCCGTCAGGATGGTTACTATTAAAACTCAACCCCTCCCCCCCAAAAAAACTAGAAAATGCCCAGTGTTGAACAAGATGCGAGGAGATTGGAATCCTTGTGTCCTGACCGTGGGTAAGGACGATGGTGCAGCTGGTCTTGGAAGACAGCAGGGCAGGTCCTGAAAACATTAAAGATAGAACGACTGAGTCATCTAGCGATTATCCTGGTAGGCGTGTCCTTGAAGAATTGAGGATAGGATCTCAGAGAGATGTTGATGCCCCTGTGTTCACAGCAGCGTTGTTCAGCCCACAAGTGGGAACAACCCAAGTGTCCATCGACAGAGGCGCAGGCAAGCAAAATGTGGTCTGTCTTACCGGTGGAATATTATTCAGCCTTAAAAAGGAAGAATTCTGACACCTGCTGCAACACGGGTGGGCCTTGAGGACGTTATGCTGCGTGAAATAAGCCCGTCACAGGGGGATGATACTGCGTGACCCCACTCTTATGAAGAGCCCAAAGCAATCAAATTCATAGAGACGAGAAGTGGGGAGGTGGCCTCCGGGAGCTAGGCAGGAGGAGGAAAATTGGTCGATAAAACCAGAATCGCCCTTGACACGTCAAAACTAATGTTAGAGCTTTCAATATTTCAATGTAAGTGACAGTGGCGGGATTCGAATCCAGGTACTTGCAAGTCTGGGGCCCGCGACCCACGACCTTGATCGCGCGTGGCCGTCTGACGTTCAGCAAAGGAGCGAAGGTGATCCAGGAAGGAAAGGAAAGGGTCCTCTTTTCAACGAAGAGTTGCCGAAACCTTCCCGGGACGTCGATTGCCACGCAGACAGAACCAAACCAAAATACTCGAGACAGATCGCAGAAGTAAACCGTCAAACTTAAAATGAACGAACGTGGCACACAATCTTCTTGACTTCGGTTCACCACAGGTTTCTCAGGGACGACGTCCAAAGCAGTATCTGTAACAGAAAAACAAGATCAATACATTGGACGTCACCGAGATGAGAATTTCTCTTCTGAGGATGCTGTTAAGAGAGTTGAAACAATGAGCCGCAGGCTGGACAAGGGTACCGGAAGGTCGTGTTTCGGATGAAGCCTTGTGTGCAGCGCATCTGAAGACTTCACAGTAAGAAATCAATTCAATTAAAAATGGGGAAAACATTGAACGGACTTCCTATCACCTGGCAAACACGCCCATGAAAGCACCCCGCCACCCTTAGTGGCTGGAGGGCCGCGAACGGGGTGCTCCGTGAGGGAGCCACGCACCGGTCAGGGTGGCTGGAAGGAGGGAGCCCAGCTGTCCACGCGCTGGCCGGGACGTGTGGGACCGGGCCCTCTCGTGTCCCGCCGGTGGGACAGAGCCAGTGCTCTGGGAAATAGCGTGGTAGTTTCTGGAAAAGTGAAGCCCGCGCTTGCAGTGACCGCCCACTGGTCCCCTGGGCGTCCGCGAGGAAAGCGTGGAGGCTCTCCTGAGCCTCGTGCACTGGCGTTCAGGGCGGCTTCGTCGGGGTCAAAAACCCGGAGGCACCAAAATGTTCGCGGCAAGCATGTGGACAAGCAAACCGTAGCCCGTTCAGCAGCGGAAAAGGATTAAACTCGGCAGTAGAAGGAGAGCTGGTGACATGGCCCGCAGAGGGGGAAGCTCAGGGCGGTTGTGCCGGGCGGGGGAAGCCAGGCAAGGCAGGTAGCCTGTGAGCCCATCCACGCGTGACCCCCCCCACCCCCTGCAAACGGACCTGCACGGACGGGGCGTGTGTCGGCGTTTGTGGGTGGGGAGGGGAGAGAAGTGGGGAGAGGGGGTGACCAAGGGCCCGGGGAACTTTTGGGGTGATGGGTGGGCTTGTCACTTTGACTGTGGTGTTGGTTTCTGTATACGTCTGTGTCGAGGTTTACCACGTTTACACTTTAAAGACGTGCAGTTTATTTATGTTGATAATGCACGGTAAAGCTTTTTGATTATTTTATTTTACTTTTACTTTATTTTATATTTTATTATGTTGTTTTATTTTACTTTGCTTTTACTTTATTTCATTGTTTTTTATTTTTTAAAAGGCGAGTCTGGCGGGGAAGTCTGGGCATCTGAACGGGAGACTCTGAACGCAGGCTAGGGGGCGGGGATGAGTGGGGTAGGGGGTGAGGGCAGCGCCACCAAGAGGGGGCAAAGCCAGGACGGGGACCCTGCGATGGCCTGCCAGGGGCTAGAGATGCGATCTAGAGGAAAGGGAGGAAAGGCAGCTGGACCATGGACCATGGGGTCGCTGCCGGCTCCCGGGCAATAATTCGATAAATCAGGTGGGGCAAGGAGGGCCCTGGGGCGTGAAAGTAAAGAGCTCTGGCCCGTCTGCTTCCTCCTGGTTTCTCCCTGTGTGTGGGGTCCTGTGGCCACAGCCCGCCGGAGAGCCCCTGTCCCCAGCGGCTCACCCAGCAGGAAGGGGCTTAGAACCGGCCCCAGCCCGGCCGCCAGGGCAGGAGGGTCCGGCCAGCTGAGCCACCCTCTCTGCTCATTCCCAGGCACCCCCTTTCTCCACACAGGCCCGGCACTGATCTCTAAGGTCACGTTCTTCCTGGGGTCTGACCTCTCCTCCCGAGCTTTAATGGAAGCCACACACTTTTGTCCCGGCCCCGAGACTGGCTTCCAGGAGCCTCGTGCCCACTTTCCCGCCCACTTCCTCATGGCCCTGGTCCCCCCTCGCTCACTCCCGAAATTCCACAGCTGCCACCATGCCCTGATTCATGGGTGGCCCAGTCAGGTGACAGAAACCTAAATATATCCCGGCTGGTTGGCCGGCTGGCTTCCTGTGTGTGTGCTCAGGGCCAGAGCTGGAGACCTGTGCTTCCCCTGGGCCTGCAGGAGGTCCCTCGGGGAACAAGTCGCACCCCAAGGACTGAGGGGAAAAGAAGGTGTGCATGTGGTCCAGAGAAAGGGGGGACCGAACCCCAAGCCAGAGACGAGGCTGAGAGCTGGGCACAGGGACTAGCATCCCTAAGGGGTGGGTTCCCGCTGGATGCGTCCCCCCCGAGGGGGGCTCTGGAGGGAACCTTCCACCGGCTTCTGAATGCCAGCCGGCTGCGGCCGGAGGACCCGGCCAGGCCCCGTCTCTCACTCTCGCCCCTTCACTCATTCAGGCAGCAAGGATCTGCCGAGGCGTCTTCAGCAGAGCTCTGGCTGCAGACCAGGGGGCGGAGACCGGAGCGTGCATCAGAGCATCCGATCCCGACGGTGAGTCCTGGGGAGGGTGTTGGGGGTGGGGGTCTATCCCTGTGGCCCCTCACTGCCGCCCGCCGCGGACTTGGGACATTTTGATCTCTTCTGTCCTGCCGGCCTCCACCTGATCCGAGCGAAGTAGGGACAACCTCTAGTTCCGGAGTAACCGCATCACGGGGATGCGGCGTCAAGATGGGGCACGAGGTCAGGGATTCTGTGAGACCCGTGACAGGTGGTGATCGTCTCCTGATGGACGAGCAAGCTGACTCGCTATGTCGGGCTCCACTGACTGTGGGATGAGAGTAAATAGGAGGTCAGGGATGGGGGTGGGGGAACCAGCCGGGAGGTGTCCCCCCCACCCCCACCCGGGAGAAGGGGCACTTGCAGGGGACCTTGAGACATGCATAGGGCAGGATTTAATCTGCCGGACAGCCCCGGCCCAAGGATTATCCTTCCCACTTATTTTTTTTTATTTTTTATTTTAAAGATTTTATTTATTTATTAGAGAGAGTGAGTGAGAGAGAGAGCATGAGAGCGGGGTAAGAGGCAGAGGGGGAAGCAGGCTCCCCGCTGAGCAGAGAGCCCGATGCAGGTCTCGATCCCAGGACCCTGAGACCATGACCCGAGCCGAAGGCAGACGCTTAACAGCTGAGCCCCCCAGGCACCCCTCCTCCTCACTTTAGTGGTGGGGAAATGGATACTCCTACATGAGGTGTGTTCCAACAAGTATGTTTCCTGCACATGCTCTGGGCCAGACATTGTGCTGGTGGATTCAGAATTGTCCTGGATTCGTTAAGAAATATGCTCTCACCGCCTGATCTGTCCATTTTTGCTGATTCTGCCATGAATGACAAGATATTTTGGGGGCACCTGGCTGGCTCAGTTCCAAAAGCGTGCGTGGGACTCTTGATCTCAGGATCGTGAGTTCGAGCCCCATGTTGGACATGGAGATATGTACATAAACAAACAAACGAATAAATAAATAAATTGGGTAGATAGAAGGATGGATGTATGTATGGATGGATGGATGGATGGATGGATGGGTGATGGATGGATGGATACATGACATGAAACATTCCTGGGCCTTGGTGACTTAGCCAAGGTGACCCACTAAGTGAAGGCAGACCTAAGGCTCACACTTAGTTTCCCTTTGGCCTCTGCCCTGTCACTACACAGAAGGTTACTTGGAGCCCAGCAAGGACAGTCACATTGCCCTGGGGCAGAAATGCACTCTGGAAGGAAGCCAGCCCACAGAAGAACCTGGCATTCGCTCCCCTCTGTGGACTCTCCTCTCTGGTTTCTCCATTTGGAATGCTCTCCTGCCCTCGCCCTGCTGACTACACTCATCGTTTAAGACGGAGCTCGGCCGAGTTAAATGACGAGATACGACACGAATTTATGAAGATTAGAAGCCATACAGAACATATTTACCAGCTGGACTTTATTTGACAAACCAAAATCTTCCCTACTGGGATAGATATTAGAAGTGAAAAGATTAGCTAGAATCTGGGAGAAGATATTTTGTAACCCATGTAACAGAGGATTGCTATCTGTAATCCATGAAGGGCTCCTGCAAGTGAATGAAAAGAAAATACACCAGTTAAAGAAACTCAGGCCAAACGGATCAGTGACTGTGGTACATCCATTCAGTGGGATATTATCCAGGGACGAGGACAGGTAAAAAGAAACGATCAGACAAGTAACTTATGAGTAAAGAGGTAGTCAGAGAAATGCAAAGTAAAACTTCGTATCATTTCTCACCTATCAGATTGCCAAGGAGCATGCAGTGTTAACCAGTGTGTAGTGAAGTGGGTACTTTTTACACACTTTTGGTGGGGTGTAGACTGGCAAAATCGTTTTGGAGATAATTTTGGCAAAAATGTGTTTAAGTCTACCACCACTTCATAAATTCAGCTTACTTACGGGGATGAAGTTTGTTGAGATACACGGGCTGAAGCCGTATTATGAAACTCCTGTCAATGCAGCATTGGTTTGAGTGAAGAAGTCGAGTATTAATCAGTAGGGTAATATATAGTGTGTTTATACAGTAAAATAAAATATTGCAAAAATGAATTAGGCCCATAAGTACTAAGATGAAAGAAGTTAGGGGCGCCTGGGTGGCTCAGCGGGTTAAAGCCTCTGCCTTCGGCTCAGGTCATAATCCCAAGGTCCTGGGATCGAGCCCCGCTTCGGACACTGCTCAGTGGCGAGTCCGTTCCTCTCTCCGCCTCTGCTTCTCCCCCTGCTTGTTCTCTCTCTCTCTCTCTCTCTCTCTCTCAAATAAATAAAATCCTTAAAAAATTTTTTAAACAAAAATTTATTATTAAATTTAATCTAAGGTCCATCCCCGTTGACCAAGTGATTTACATTATGTAAATGCAGGAAAATATCATTATTTCTCTCAAAGACCTTAAGTTACTACAAAAAGCAAACTCAGCAAAATCCAGTAGCCGGGCAGTACCCTGGGAAGAGTTTGGACTAGCGGCCCTCACGAATTAGCTGACTTTGAACTCAAAACCAACATTCACATTCTTGAAGGCTGGAATTCCTCATTTGCAAAATGAAGACAGAAAAAAAAAAAAACCCAAGACAAAAAACCAAAACCTGATGTAGGGGCTCTGAGAAGCTGAAGTGGGATTGCTGAGGGTGGAGGGAGAGAATGTCCTGCAGACCCTGCCGTGAGGGCGGAGTCCACGCGGGGTTTGATCGCGCGACCCTGAGAGCATGACTGGAGCAGACATCAAGAGTCAGACGCTCAACCTACTGAGCCACCCGGGTGCCCCTCACTTCTGCGACTTAATGATGATCTGAGGGTTCTAGCCAGGGCAAAGAGACAGCAAGGAAGGAGGGAGGGAAGGTACATTGCTAGTAATGTAGACTCAAAATTACAAGATTGAAAACTTTAATCCAGCCTTATTTAAAATCAAACGTTACTATTGGCCACAAGAGTATTTGATGAGAAGGCTGGAAAGGAGACACATTTGGCCCAAGTTCGAGCGGTGTTGCCCTGGCTATTGTCCTCCGAGCTAGAGAAGGAAGGAGAAGTCAGTGGTTTTGGAGAGCAGCCCGGTGTGACCAGAGATCTCATTTAGGATTAAACCTTACATGCTCGCTTCCTTGCCATCGGGACGGCAGTTTCTCCCAGTGTGTTTACTGGCATTCAAGGACAAGGACCCGGAGAGGCCCCGTGAGATACCCATCTGTCAGAGCACAAGAGCTGTTTTGTTCCTGTTTAATCTCATGGGAATGTAACCTTTAACTGCAGGGCTTGGGGTAACCAGAAAACTGGTAAAGTGTAATTACTATCACAGACCGTATTTGTTCATTTAGGCTGCAAAGTACACTAGTTATGGGAAACCAAACGTGCTCACGTCATCTGTAAGGGAACCCGGTGGTTTTACTATCGCTGACGTGCCATTTTATAAATGACGTCACATGTGCTGTGTAGACATCGGTTGGCTCAAAGGATTCCTGGGAGAGCTGGAGACTCAGGTTGGCCGTCTTGGGCCGAGACCCACAACCAAAGGTTTGGCACAGAAGCGGCCCAAGGGGACGTCTATGCTGCCAGAGGCTGCAGGGACCTTGCTCCCTGCTCACGGGAGGCCAGCACTGGCCTTGCTGCCATGGTTGATGCCACCTCCGTGTCTTCCGTGGCTCCTGACCCAGAACTGAAGTCAGTGTGTTTAGTGGCTGGGCTGGGCCAGGTGCTCTGTCCTGCCTGCAAGGGAACCTGTGAAGATGAGTGTCTGGGGTGGGAGGAGGGCTGTGCCCTCACCGAGACCGTGACGGTGGGGAAGGGGCTCCACGCGTAGGAAACGGAGGAGAGGGCGTGGGTTCTGAGCGGTCCATAAAAATTGGAGAAGTCAAGGCTGCTGGTAGGCCCCCGCTGCCGTCTCACTCTGCGCCTGCGCCCAGACAGCACGATGCTGTGGGACAACACGGGCTCCCCGCGTTGATCAAACTCACTTCCCATTTACTGCGCCCGCTGAGCTGGCGACATGGCCCGAGTGTGACCATTCATCACCCTCCAAGCAAATTCATGTTTCTACCTTCTGAGGTTCCACCTTCTGAATTTCTCTCTCCAGCGCCTCCCCCTCGGCCCAGTGGCGGTGCTCCCTCCAGAGACGGTCGCATCCAGAGGTCCCCCAGCCCCTCTGTCTCCCCAGTACGCTCCGGTTGCCACGACCTCTCAGCCACTCGGGGGTCTCCCCTGCACTGTCCCGTCTTCTACGGGTTGGGTGGTCCTTCCCATGGCTGTGGAGCCGCGTCTGCCCTTCACCTTCAGAAACACAAACGGACAAGAACACGCTCCACGCCCCCTCCCCTGCCGACTCTGTCCCCCACTTCTGTCCTCTTCCCCAAACAAAGCTCGTCTTTACAATCGTCGCTTCCTGCGTTCCTCCTCCTCGACTCCAGCTTTCCCGCAAGCCATTCAGGCTCTTGTTCTCACCGTTTTTCCAAGGTCACCGAAGCCCTCGGTCTTGCTGAAGCCAATGTTTGTTGCGTGTCCTGGTGGCGTCTCATCGGACTTCCCCGCAGCCCTTCGTGCTGTGGAAACACTTTCTTCTCGAGCTTCCCGCACCGCACACTCCCGGGCTTTTCTCAACCTGCTTTGCTTCCCCAGGACTCTGTCCTGACGGCCTTCTCTCCTCCACGACCTTCTCTCCCTCCGTGATTTCCAGCCTCCGTGTCCAATTTTTTTTCTCCGTGATTTTTATTATATCTCTCCTTGACTGACTTTGAAAAGTTTCAAGATTACCAAAAAGTTGGATGAATAGTAACTATGAACACCCCTGGGGTCTTCCGTGAAATCCAACAGCCTCTAGCATTTTGCCAACATTGGTACTTTCTGTCTGTCTGTCTGTCTGTCTCTTCCTCACCTATCTTCCCTCCCCACCCACTATTTTTTGTTGGACCATTTGGAAGCAAGTTTCAATCAACATGATACTTCTCCCTTAAGTATTTTAGCGTGTATGTCCCAAGACTGGAATAAGGATTTTCCTAAGTAATTGCAACGCTATCATTCCATCTAAGAAAATTAATAATTAGGATCATTTAATATACAGTGTATATTCAAACTTCCCCAAATCTCCAAATCTCTACAACTTTTATAGATGTTTTTCTCTTACTTTTTAAAAAAAAGATTTTATTTGGGATGCCTGGGTGGCTCAGTGGGTTAAAGCCTCTGCCTTCGGCTCAGGTCGTGGTCCCAGGGTCCTGGGATCGAGCCCCGCATCAGGCTCTCTGCTCGGCAGGGAGCCTGCTTCCTTCTCTCTCTCTGTCTGCCTCTGTCTACTTGTGATCTGTCTCTCTGTCAAATAAATAAATAAAATCTTTAAAAAAATAAATAAAAAATTTAAAAAATATTTGATTTATTTGAGAGAGAGAGAGAGAGAGAGAGAGAGAGAGACCATGAGCGGGGAGAGGGGCAAAGGGAGAGGGAGAAGCAGACTCTCCGGTGAGTAGGTAGATAGATGCAGGGTTTGATCCCAGGACCCTGAGATCATGACCCGAGCCGAAACCAAGAGTCAGATGCTTAATTGACTGAGCCACCCAGGTGCCTCTGTGTGTGATTTTTGGATGTAAAATTTTACGCACATTGCATGTAGTGTATGTGTATACACAAACTTGCTTTTTTACTTGATTATATAGCAGCCATATCTCCAGGTCAAAAAATAGAATAAAATCACAATTTCCATGGAATTTACTACTCCATGGTAAGAATGTATTTCTTTTTTTCTTAAGTTTGTTTGTTTGTTTACTATTTGTTTACTATTTGAGCCCGCCATGGGGCTCGAGCTCATGACTCCAGGTCAAGAGTCCCATGTATGCTTTTCCAACGGAGCCAGCCAGGTCCCCCTGAATGTATTTCATGCAATAAAAATATCCCTATTGATAACCACTGAAGTCATTTGCTGTTTGCCCCATACCGTAAACAATGCACAACAAACTTCCTTGTTCTGGTGGGGTGCCGGGTGGCTCAGTCCATTACGAGGGTCCTGGAATCGGGTCCTGGAATCGAGTCCTGCACCAGGCTCCACACTCAGCCGGGAGTCTGCTTCTCCCTCTGCCCCTCCCCCCCCAACTTGTGCACGCTCTCTCTCAAATAAGTAAATAAATAAAATCTTAAAAAACCCCGCTTACTTCTACTGGTGCTTGCAAAGACGTCTTTTACGATATATTTTTGTTGTAGAAAGATTTCCAGCAGTGGGATTGCTGTCGCTAGGTGTGCACGTACTTAAACTATTTTTTTTTTTTTTTTTGAGAAACGCAATGGTTTTTATTACTTGTTACTGGTAGAAATACACCAATTTTTTTTTGTACTTAAACTTTTAATACATACAGTAAGATCCTTGCACAAAAAGTTATTTCATTTCACATATGCACCCGGTGAGTGTGAGAGAGCTCATTTCTCCGTACTCTCACCAGCACGGCTTCTTCCAGCTTTGTAGATGACCACAGGTCCAGTGGGAGGAGAGTGTATTTACTTGCCCTGCCCCCCAGAATCTGAGCCCCTTCCCATTCACTCAGTGACCATGTGTATTTCCCACGGCCGCACGTTGCGGTTCCTACCCTCGCCTCTTTAATTCCCTGTGATACTGCTCGTCTTTCTGTTGTCAGTTTCTAGGAGCGGAATGGATATGATAACATTAAGTCTTTGTGTATCATTTATATTGCTAGTGTATGTCTGAGCTCTTTGCCACATGTTCTGGATAATATAGTTTGTAACCGGTTTCAGAAAGGATGACACCAACTTGTATACCAACTTGGAATGAATGCTTTTCCTAGTTCATTCAAATATTCTTCACACGTGGATAAGTGGCTTTTGAGTTACGCAGGTACTATGTTTCCTCCACTGGATAGGAGTGAATTATAACGTCCCCGCCCACCACCTCCCCTACACAACCCACCCCTCCCTTGTCCTTACACACCTAATCCTAAATGTGCAGAAGCATTTGGTACCTATTTGTGCAGTCGAAAATTTTAAAGTTTCAGTACATCATCTATAAAAATAAAGTTGGGGCACTTGGGTGGCACAGTCGGTTAAGCAGCCAACTTTTGGTTTCAGCTCAGATCGTGATCTCAGGGTCAGACGATCAAGCCCCATGTCAGGCTCCACAGTCAGATTCTCTCTCCCTCTCTCTCTGCCCCTCCTGCTTGGGATCTCTCCCTCAAATACATGAAATTAAGAGGAAAATAAAATAAAGTGACCCTGTCAGGGCGAAATGGCTGGAATTATTTTTATATCAGATCCGGAAGATATTTGGGACTGTCCGAATTAAAACACAGATTCTCAAACCCACCAGGAGTGGGCACAGAGGTTCGTACCTGAGCGACGGCCTCAGGTGTTATAAGCAGGTGTTCTCCCTGGTTGCTCCAAGCACTGATTGCTTCTTTTTTGAAAATCTGCCTTTTATTTTTTATTTTAATTCCGGTGTAGTTAACATATAATGTTATCTTAGTTTCAGGTGTACAACATAGTGATTCAACAGCTGCGTACATTACCCAGTGCTCATGGTGGCAAGTGTCCTCCTGAATTCCCATCCCCTGTGTTCCCCATCCCCTCACCCGCCTCCCCTTTGGTGACCATCACTTTCTTCTCTACGGTGAAGAGTCTCTTTCTTGGTTTGTCTCTTTGTTTCTTTAGGCGTTTGTTTTGTTTCTTAACCTCCACACAGGAGTGAGATCTTACGGGACGGGTCTTTCTCTGGCTCACTCGTTTCACGCAGCATTACACCTTCTGGTTCCACCCATACCGTTGCGAGACTTTGAGCTTACTTGGTCTTAGTCTTCTTTGCTTTCTGGCACAAAATACGTTTCAGGCTCACCTTCCCTTTTCCCTGCCTCTGCCTGGGATCATCTATGTCTCCAAATATTCTTTCTTCTTCTTCTTTTTTTTTTTTAGTGGGGCATGGTATTTGGATGAACCGGGTGCCAGATGTGTTCACTGGTCTGGTTGCTTCTAAGCCCTTCCAGTAGATGGAGCAAAAATCATGAGCTCTTAAAAAAATACACATATTTAGAGATCATACGCTGATATTAACAGACCAATTCATCTTCAACAGATACCGCTGTGCCTTCGTCCTTCTGTACTTGTGCCTTCCTTCTGCCGCCGTGAGAATCCTAGCTCTCGGCAAAATCAACATATTTGTGCATTTGCTCTATCCTATACTATACCTGAAATAGTTTGAGAATTACTCTCTGTATTATGGCTTTTATTACACTCTGATCTATCCTGTGTCCTTTTGTGAGAAAATAAATGCGGATAGAAGCCCTTCCAGGGGCCAAGTAGAAGTCTCTGGAAATCTCCTCCATAGAAGCAAAAACGGTCAAAATCAACTGTTTTAGAACTCTAGAAATTCACCCAAGTCTTGCTAAAACCTGAGAAGGATTTATTGAAGAGAAACAGTGGAAACTAGGCAGAAACAGAATGATTTCTGGCATTTTAACTTACTCCGTTCTCATCCCTCCTCTCCTTCTCTCTGCAGTAGACTTGGAACTAGAGTACGTGTGAAAACCACCAGCCTAGAAGCTGCCAGAGGGGCCAGAATCGGTTTGAACTTCCCCCAACACAGAAAACCGTCACCATTTATCTGTTGGCAGCTCCTTAAAAATCTCCACTCTCAAGGGCTCGTTTTTATTTGAACTGACTCAGAGCTTACCCTGTGCCAACAGCCCTATCCCCAGGGCATTTGTTGGGGAAAAAAAAAAACCCAACCAGTTGCAATTGGTTAACATCATAGCTCTCCAAGGCGGTAATGCCAGTTGGAGGCAACAAGAGGCCAACCTAAGAACTTGAAAGGAAAAGCTTGGGAATGAGACGTCTGCAGAGGGCTTTGATGATCTCTGACTTACTCTGGGACTTCGAAAGACACCTGCATGTGCAGGGCTGGGGACATGTCTACAAAATGCCCGAGAGGCCCCAGTGTCTACTTGTGACCCACCTTGAGGCCCTGAGCAAGCAGGAAATGAAGGGTAAGGCAGAGTTGGAAGCGTGCTCTGGAGCACTGGAGTCCTCATGGGACGCACGCACACACACACACACACACGCGCGTGCGCGCACATGCGCGCGCACACACACACACACACACACACACACACAACCTCTTGTCAAAGGCTGTGAATCTGCTTCACAAGGCACTTAAGGAAATCTCTAATTATCAGCCTTCGGCTAAACTAATTGGGTAGAGACTTCTCCACTGCACATTCAAGAAATACAGACTTTACAGAATGAGTCCCGAAGAGTCATTACACCAACTGACAACAACAGCATCACAGACAGACAACAAATCCTGGGAGGGGGAATCTAATTTTCAGATACATCATATTATTTAAAAGGTCCAGTTTCAAAAAATAAAATGGAATAAAATAAAAGGCTCAGTTTCCAAGAAAGACAATTATGATTCTTTTTTTTTAAGATTTTATTTATTTATTTGACAGAGATCACAAGTAGGCAGAGAGGCAGACAGAGAGAGGAGGAAGCAGGCTCCCTGCGGAGCAGAGAGTCCGATGCGGGGCTCTATCCCAGGACCCTGAGATCATGACCTGAGCCGAAAGCAGAGGCTTTAACCCACTGAGCCACTCAGGCGCCCCGACAATTATGATTCTTAATGAGACATTTTTCATGTCTGGACATGAAACTATGTCTGGACATACACAGAAAAAGCAGTCAATTTTTTAAAAAAATATTTTATTTATTTATTTGACAGAGAGAGAGAGGGCACAAGCCGGGGAAGTGGTAGGTAGAGAGAGAAGCAGGCTCCTCGCTTAGTAAGGATCCCGGTGTGGGGCTCGATCCCAGGATCTGGGGATCATGACCTAAATCAAAGGCAGATGCTTTTTTGGTACCCCAAAAAAGCAGTCAAGTGAGGCTGTTGCTGAGGAAGTTGGATTTGAATTTACTAGATAAAGGCTTAGAATCAACTTTTATAGATATACTCAGAGAACTACAGGAAGGCATCACTAAAGAACTAAATTACAGTCTGAGAATGATGCCTTGCCAAATGGAGAATTTCAGTAAAGACGTGGAAATTATGCAGAGGGACCAAATACAAAGTCAGGCATTGAAAAGTATAGCAACGGAAGTGAAACAATCACAAAAGGTGGCAAGGAGATTTGAACTGGCAGAAGAAAGAATCAGCAAACTTGAAAATGGGTCATTTGAGATCGTGCAGTCTGAAAAACAGAAAGAAAAAATAATGAAAAGTGAACAGGGTCTAAGACTCTAGTGGGACACACACATCAGGAGGAGAAGAAAGAGAAAGAGAATGTTTAAAGAAATAATGCCAGACAATTTCCCAAATTTGATGAAAAACATTAATTTGTACATTCAGGAAACTCAGCTAACTCCGAGTGTGGTAGACTCCAACGGTGCCTACCCGGGCACACAGGACTGTTGAAAACTAAAGCCGAAGAGCGAATCCTGAAAGCAGCAGATGAAAAACGACTTATCGCGTACAAGAAATCCTCAACACTAACAGCTAGCATCTCTTCAGAAATGCTGGAGGCCAGAACGCAGTGGAATGACATATTGGAAGCGCTGAGGGGCGCCAGGGGGGCTCAGTCATTAAGCCTCTGCCTTTGGCTCAGGTCGTGATCCCAGGCTGGGATTGAGCCCTGCATTGGACTCTCTGTTCAGCGGGGAGCCTGCTTCTCCCTATACCCCTCCCCCTGCTTGTGTTTCCTCACTCGCTCGCTGTCTCTCTCTGTGTCAAATAAATTTTTTTTTTAAAAAAAGGTGCTGAGGGACAAAGACCGTCAGCTTAAAAATTCCATATCAGCAAAACAATCCCACAAAAATGAAGGCGAAATTAAGACGCTCTCAGATACACAAAATCTAAAAAATTTGCTGCTAGCATATCTTCCCTGCAAACAATACTAAAGGGACTCCTTCATGCCAAAATGCAAATACATAGACAGTAATTCAAATCCACACAGAGAAATAAAGAATAACAATAAAGGTAACTACATAGATATAAGACAGCAAACTTTCACTTTTTGTTTGTAACTTTTTTATACTGTTGGAATTAACAGACAAGTGTATAAAACAATAATTTTAAAGTGTTTATATATTTGTTTATAGATGTATTAATTTCCTCATATTTTATCAGTAATTACATTAAATGTAAATGTATTAAATAGTCCAACCAAAAGGCCAAGATTGGCAATGGATTAAAAAAAAATCATTAAGTACATGCTGTTTCAAGTACCATTTAAATTCAAAGATGTTAAAGGAATGGAAAAGATAATCCCTACAAATAGTCTTCAAATGAGAGTAGAATAATGGCACTAATACCATATAAAATGTACTTTAAAGCAAAAATTGCCACTTGCAACAAGGACGGGCATTTTATAATAATAAAAATGTTAACCCTTTGTAATTATAAATATGTAAGGGCTTAATAAAAGAGCCCCAATGAAGCACAAAGTGACAGAATTTAAGGAAGATATAGACAATTCAACAACAATAGTTGGCTTCAATACCCCATTTTCAGTAATCAGTGAAACATCTATAGAGGTCAACAAGGAAATGCATGACTTGGACAACACCATAAACCAATTAGACCTAACACCACCCAACAAGAGCAAAAAACACATTCTTTTCCAGGGCTTGTAGAATATTTTCTAGGCTATAACATTGTGTTAGGCCATAAAATAAGCCTCAGTGAGTTTAAAAGGATTGGAATTGTATCAAGTATGTTCTCCAGCCACAGTGGAATGAAATTAGAACTCAGTAGCATAAAGATATTTAGGAAATTCACAAATATGTGGAAATCAACACATTTCTAAATAACCAATGGGTTGAAAAATCACAAGGGAAATTAGAAATTACTTTGAAATGAATGAAAATGAAAACACAATGTATCAAAATTAATGGGTTACGGATACAGGAGTGATTAGAGGAATATTACGGCTGTAGGTGCATATATTAAAAAGGAGAAATACTTTAAGCCAATAACAAAAAATTATATCTTAGGAAACTAGAAGAAGAAGAGTGAATGAAACCTGAAATAGCCTGCAGAAAGAAAATGGTAAAGATTAGAGTGAAAATAAATGAAACAGAGAATAGAAAAACAATAGAGAAAAATCAACAAAACCAAAGTTGGTTCTTTGAAAAGATCAGCAAAATTGACAAACCTTTCATGAGATTAGGAGCTATAAATAGGGGACATTATTACCAAACTTATAGAAATGTTAGGATAATAAGAGAATATTATGAGCAATTGTTTGCCAATAAATTAGATAATTTACATGAAATGGACAAAGTCCTAGAAAGATAGAAACTGCTGAAACTGACTCATGAAGAAATAGAAAATACAAATAGATCTATAGCAAATAATGAGATTTAGTTATTAATAAGAAAAAACTACCTAGAAAGAAAAGCCTAGGACCAGATAGCTCCACCGGTAAATTCTATTAAATATTTAAAGAAGAATTAACACCAATACTTCACAAACTCTTAAAATAAATATGAGAGGGCACTTCCCCAATCATTCTCTAAGGCTAGTATTATCCTGATACCAAAACCAAAAAAGACACCACAAAAAAGAAAACTACAGACCAGTATTTCTTACGAATACAGATGCAAAAATCCTCAACAAAGTACTAGCAAAGCAAAGTCAGCAAAACGTAAAACGTGGGATCTATTCCAGGAATGGAAGACTAGTCAAACACCTGAAAATCAATTAGTATTATACACCATATTGACTTAGATAAAAGGAAAGAATAGGATCATCTCAATAGACATAGAAAGATCATCCAATGAAGTCCAACACCCTCTCTCATTGGGAAAAAAAAAACACCTCAGTAAAGTAGCAGTACAATTCCTCAACCTGATAAAGGGTATCTATGAAAACCTGTATTTTAGTGATATATGTATGAGCCCCTGAGGTTAGTGGTGTCTGGTGCATGTGAGATGCTGTGTTTAGTGGTGTGTGATGTATGTTTTACCACACGAAACTCTGTGTTTAGTCACGCGTGGTGTGTGCTACTGTGTTTAGTGGTACATCCGTGAGGCAAGTGGTGGATAGTGTCTGTGTATTGTGATATGTGTTTAAGACACTATGTCTGGTGGTATATGGTGGGTGTGATACTTTGTAAAATAATGAAAGCTTGCCTTCTAAAATCAAGAATGATACAGAGATTTGCACTCTCATCACTTCTATTCAAGATCAGACTGGAACGTCTATCCAGGGCAATTAGGCAAGATTGGAAAAAAAAAAAAAGTACAATTATATTCTCAGACGACATGATCATATATATAGAAAATCCTAAGAAAATCCACTAAAAAACCATTAGAACTAATAAATGAGTTCATCAAGGGTGCAGGATACAAAACTAATGTACAAAAATCAGTTATATTTCTATACACTAGCCGCAAAAAAAATCTACAAATGAAATTAAGAAATCAATTCCATGTACAATGGTGCGAAAACGATGAAATGCCTATGGATACATTTAACAAAAGAAGAGCAAAATTTATACTCCAAAAACTATAAAACATCACTGCAAGAACTTTAAGACAGAAATAAATGGAAAAACATACCATATTCAAGGATTGGAAGATTCTATATTGTTAAGAAGGTAACATTCCTCAAAAGGGTGTGTAGAAGCAACATGATATCGTTTAATAGCCCAGCTGGTTTCTTTGAAGAAACTGGCAAGTTGATCCTAAAGCTCATATGAGAATTCAAGGAACCCAGAATAGCCAAAACAATCTTAATAAAGAAGAGTAAAGCTGGAAGCCTCACACTTCTTGATTTCAAAATATCACATGTATAAGAGACCTCAATCCAGAATATAAAAAGAACTCTTATAACTCAACAATATGACGAAAAATAACCCAATTTAAAAGTGGGCAAAGGATTGGAACAGACATTCCTCCAAAGAAGACATGCAAATGGCCAGTAAGCACATGGAAAGATGGTTCGACATCGTTAATCATCAGGGAATTTCAGGGGAATACTCCTCAATAAGGTACCGCTTCACACCTACTGGGGTGGCTAAAATTTTAAAAAGAGGAAATAAATACCAAGTGTTGGCAAAGTTGTGGGGATTTGGAACCCTCATACACTGTACAATTATAAAATGGTGTACCTCTTTGGAAAACAGTTTGGCAGTTCCTGAAAATAACAAACACAGAGTTAGTCTATGACCCAGTAATTTTACTCAGGGTTCTGGACCAAAAGTAAGATGGAAACATGTGTCCATACAACGTGTCCATGAATATCCACAGTGATCTTACATGGAAATAACCCAGATGCTTCTCAAGTGATGAGTGGGTAAATGAAACGGGGTGTGTCCATACAACCAATGGAATATTACTTGGCCACAAAAGGAAATGAAATATGGACACCTACCCCAACATGAATGAATCTTGGAAGCATTATGCTTAGTGAAGGAAGACAGACACAAAAGAGAACATATTTATGGTTCCATCTGTATGAAATGTCCAGAATGGGAAAATCCACATATGTGGAAGACAGAGAAGTGGTTGCCCAGTGCTGGAGGGAGAGGAGACAAGTTGTGACTCTAATGGGAATGGGGTTTCTTCTGGTGTGGTGAAATGTTCTAAAACTGATTGTGGTGATGGCTGTCTATCTTCATGAATATATTGAACAGCACTGATGTGTATACTTTAAAATGGTGAGTTTTGGGGCACCCAGGTGGCTCAGTCGGTTAAGCGTCTAACTCTTGATTTTGGCTCAGGACATAATCTCGGAGTTGTGGCTCCATGTTGGACTTGCGCTGAGTGTAGAGCCTGCCCAAGATTGTCTTTGCCCCTCCCTCCCCTCCCTCTCCCCACTTGTGTGTGCTCTCTTTCTTAAAAAAAAAATTAAAATTAGGGGCACCTGGGTGGCTCAGTGTGTTAAAGTCTCTGCCTTCTGCTCAGGTTATGATCTGGGGGTCCTGGGATTGAGCCCTGCATCGGGCTCTCTGCTTGGCGGGGAGCCTGCTTCCCCCTCACTCTCTGCCTGCCTCTCTGCCTGCTTGTGATCTCTGTCTGTCAAATAAATAAATAAAATCTTTAAAAAAATTTAAAATTAAAATAAAGTGGTGTTTCGTGTTATATGGATTGTATTTCAATAGAACCATAATAAAAATTAGGAAATACAGAACATATAGAATTCTTTCCCCATTTTTTAATATAAAACGTTGCACACTGTATACACTTTTGACCTCTGCATTTTTACCATTTAGCAGCATGTCTTGGTCTTCATTTCATACTAGAGTGTAGTACTCCGTTCGTGGTCTTTTATGGCTGCAACGTACTCAATTGTGTGGCTATACTACTTTTAACTCAACAGTTTTCCCGTGTAGGTGGTATCTGGGTTGTATTTAATATTTTGCTATCAAGGATCGTGCTGCAACAAATAACTTTGTTGTTGTTTCATTTTTTTTTTACAGGTGTGTCCTTGGGGTAGCTTCCTATAAAACAGATCACTAGATCTGGGCCACCCGGCTGGTTCGGTCGTGGAGCCTACGACTCTTGATCTCGGGGTTGTGAGTTTGAGCCCCTCACTGGGTATAGAAATTACTTAAAAATAAAATCTTAAAAACAAAAACAAAGACCCTTCCTGAGATTACTGGACCAAGGGGTCAATCCATATAAATACATAATTTTGTTAAATATTACCAACTTTTCCCTCCATAGCCTTTGTTCCATTTTGTGCTCTGGACAGCAAGGCGAGAGGGTCTTTTCTCACAGCTTCACTAATGGGATGGGTTGTCAGCCTCTTGAGGTTTTGTTAGCCAATGGGTGATAAACAGTATCTCAGTGTGGTTTCATTTTGAGTTTTGATTTGAGTGAAATTGAGCATCTTTTGATATGTGTAAAGAACTTTTGATGATTTTTGAAATGAACTGCAGTGTTTTCTATCAGGTTTTTAGTTTTGTTCTTCCAGATTTTTATAGCGCTCTTTGAGACATTCTGGCTGTTGAGTGTATCTTCTAAGGTGGTGACTCCGAACCATGCCTGTGCTCAGCTCCAAACTCATAGGCCCAACCATCTACTTGATATTTCCACTTACAGATCCAATAGGCAGTCTTCGGTCTATCATGGGAAAGACAGAATTCTTTATTTTTCCCCCTTGGTAATTCCTCAGCCTGATAAATTATATCCAAACACCCAGCTGGTTTTGTTTTTCTCTATCTCCTCTGATAAAGCCCGGACCAAGCCAGCATCATCTATGTCCCCGACCCCGGCAGCACCTCCCAGCTGGCCTCCCCACTTCCGCCTCTCCCTCGACCCTGCCCCATAACCCACTTGCCAAACAGTGACCAGGATGATCTCCTTGAAAGTGTAAATCAAATCCTATGGGTCTTCTGTTTAAAACTCTCCAGCGGCTTCCCACGGCAGGTTGAAATCAAAGAACCACAGAGAACACACAGTTCGGTTCCTTGCCGTGGCTTCTCCATCTCACGGACGTTGACTCTTGCCAAGCTCTCCAGTTGTCCCCACCCCGCTGGTCCTCGAGGCTTTCTTTTTTCTGCTGAACGTGCCAGGCTTGTTATACTCCTGGGATTTTTTTTCTTAAAGATTTTTATTTATTTATTTGACAGATCACAAGTAGGCAGAGAGGCAGGCAGAGAGAGAGGGGGAAGCAGGCTCCCCGCCATGCAGAGAGCGCAATGAGGGGCTTGATCCCAGGACCCTGAGATCATGACCTGAGCCAAAGGCAGAGGCTTTAACCCACTGAGCCACCCAGGCGCCCCATACTCCTGGGATTTTTACAGGTTTCTCCTTTCTTTGGACGAATGTCATTCCCCTCCACATCTTCCCATGGGTGCACCCATCTTCTCCCCTGGGTATTGGGCAGAGTCTCCCCATCCCCCACTGCTCTAGTTGATTTAATTCATGGCCTCTCCCTCAACCAGTTGCTGTTCAAAACATGTCTGTTATATGAACAAATTCCCCTTCTCCTTCTCCTATTCCTCCTCTTCCTTCTTCTTTTTTAAAAAACCATTTGAGTGTTGTTTTTCTTGCAACAAAAATAATTCTAGTTAATACATATAAGAATTTATCAACCATAAAATATAGTTAGAATATTTATAAAAATGTATCAACCATAAAAGTGGAGAAATCACGATTTGGGGGCAATTCCTAACCAAAAAAAGAAAATAAATTCAGATCCCTTCCCTTGTACTGTATGAAAAGTTCATCCTAGTAGATTAAAACCTAACCACGAGAAACCAAAAATATAAAAATATTGGGGAAATTTTGGGAAGACTATTGAGAATCCATTCATGAATTTGGGGGTGAGAAATGCCTTTTTGGAGAAGATGAAAAATCCAGAAACGGTGAAGAGACAGATAAGCTGACAATTAAAATGTAAAACATCTGTGAATAAATAAAAATTTGTTATTCAAATTAAAAGACAAACAACAAACTGGGGGAAAATACACTGTATTTAACACACAAAAGATTCATATCCAGACTATGTTAAGAATTCCTCCAAATCAATAATAAAAGGCAAACAACCAATGACAAATGGGCAAAAAGATGTATCAAATTCATAATAGATGAAGATAAATGGTAACAGAAATATGAAAAGATCCCTAACCTCACTGATATTCAGGGAAATGGGTCACTAAAATGACATGACCATATAATCTTTCGCCCATCAGACTGGCAAAGATTGAGAGAAGCCAGCTTTGGCCCGGACGTGCAGAGGTGACCACGTTCACACACCGTCCGTAGGGATGTACTATGGCGTGATACTTCTGGAGAGTAATTTCTCGCTATCTGTTACGAGGAAGTGTTCGTGACTTTTGATCTGGTAATTCCAGGTGGGTAGGTAAGTCTCTAGGAAAAATCACTCGCACAAATGACTAATTAGGCATGCATGTGCTTTTTTTTTTTTTTCCCACGTAGTGAAAAATTGTAATTAACCCAACCACTTACCGAACTGGAAAATTATGGGAGAGTTAAAAAGACTAAGGGAAGAAAGCAAGTTCAGAAACATGCGTACGATGTGATCTTATCTATGTGGGGAACATGAAACAGAGGCACGTTTCTGCATGTCTGTGAATGCATAGAAAAATGTCTGAAAGGATTCATGGAAAGCTGATAATGGTCGTTTGCCTCGGGGAGGGGCGTGGGATTGCGTGGGTGTTGCAGGGAGGAGAGGTTGAGGGAGTACTTTTGCTTTATCTGTATTTAAAAGAAAATTACGCTTAGAATTTTACTGGAGCATTTTGACAAAAACAACAACAACAACAACAAAACAACCTAATAAATAAAAGGTAAGATAACTTCTGGAGATATTGCTGACAATTCTAAAAATGAGTGTAGTTGATAATGGCATAGCTGTGGGGGTGGGTATTCACTGGTATCTAGCAGACGTGGCTACCCAGCGCCACCGGCAAAATGGCATACATACACTTTGGAGTCAGACAGAGTTGGATTTGAATACTGGTCCTTTCACCATGTGACATGGGCAAGTCATTTAACTCCCCTGAGCTCTGGGCTAATAAATGGAATCTACGTTCCTACAGCAGAGGGCTTTAGGCTCTTATCATCGAAGGGATAATCCTGATAAAATCTCTAGTACCTCATAGGTGCTCAGTTAGGGGTGGGTATTATTAGTAGCAGTGATAGAAATGATGGTTTGTGTGACTCAGTGAGAAGTGAGAGGCAGGTGAGTGCCAACCAAACAGAACCGAATCCCACAGATTTAATCTGCAGGTTGCACATCTCACCACCGAGGGTTCTCTATTCTTTGCTCTGTATATCCCGAGTGTTGGTCATTCTTTTATTCATTCACTCCCTGATTCATTTAATAAGTATTTACCAAGCACTCCTTAGGTCAGGCGCTAGACATATAATGTGAAAATGACGGTGTCCCCGGGTGCCTGGTGGCTCAGTGGGTTAAGTGTCCGACTCGATCTCAGCTCAGATCTTGAACTCAGGGTCATGAGTTCAAGCCCTGTGTTGGGCTCTACAGTGGGCGTGAAGTCCGCTTAGAAAAAAAATAAATAACTGTGCCTTTTTTCTGGGACTTGACATCTTCCCCAATGTGAGAAAAAGACACATGGCTACTTGCCAACATAGCATGGGACATACCCACGTGGACACTGGGCCCAGACACCCTGGGTGTCAGTCTCAGCTCTATCACTTACTAGCTCTGTGACCTTGGATTGTTTATGTCACCTCCGTGGTCCCATCATCTATGAAATGAGCTGTCAGCATTTCCCACCTCCACTCCCCACCGTAAGGGTCTTAGGATGTAAGGGTCAAGCACTTTGCCCCGGGGCTTGGTCCATGGTGTGTACTCATAGATGTTGGCCACCTTCATTTCCAGTTATGTCCCTGTGTGGTTGATGTTACAAAAGGGGAATTCAGAGAGAAAGGAGCACCCATTGGTTCTAAAGACACTTACTTCCCTGGCAAACTGCATATATTAGGGAATCATGGATCCCTCTATATTATTAATCAACAGCTAATATAAAGCTGGGGCAGGAACTTCCAATCAGCATGAGATAAGCAATGTGGTATGATTTCTGTTCAGAGCAAAGAAACTTGACATTTTAGCCTTGGGACCTTATCTAAGGTAAATGGGATGGTTCTGTTAAGCTTTGAAAATAGTGGGAGTTTCTGCCCTGGATTCTTAGGAATAACTTCACACTGACTTCTAAGGTCTGGGAATCCCTCATCACCAGGATGGAAACTGCTGGTCCAGGGGAAAAGGAAGGGAAGGAGAGAAGGAGAGCTGGAGGCAGACATTTATGGAGAAAGTACCATGTAGCGTGTTCTGGGTCAACAGCTCACCTGTGCCAGTATTCTAGGTCTTCTGATTGCAAGCCTGGAGTTCTTCCCTGGATGCCAAGCTGTATCTCACAAAAGTGTGAGAGAGTCGCCCCTCCATGTGCTTGTCACCTGGGATGGGGTCGGGCAAGGTTGGTTTAGAGCAAGGATTAGAGATCACCATCTTCCCACTCTAGGTCCCAGGAGGGGAAATTCGCTGCTCGAGGGCAGATGCACAAGGGGATGTGTGTGAGAGAGAGAGAGAGAGAGAGAGAGAGAGACAGAGAGACAGAGACAGAGACACCAGGCTGGGGGATTATGGCTGAGGACATAGAGGTGTCTGTCCTTGGTGCGCTCTTTTTGGAGACTCTTAATGAGGAAGGCAGTACCTAGGTTGGGGACCTTCCAAGTCTTCAGGTGCCTGGACACAGATGGGGCCCCTGGGGAAGAATCCCCTTGATTCCTGTTCCTCTCTCATAGACAGGGCAGAAAAGGCCAGAGGAGTATGGTGCTTTGACCTTATTTCCTGGTCCCTTCCTGCTGTTGAGAATCTGGGTTGCGGAGAGAGAGAGAGAGAGAGAGAGAGAGAAAGAGAGAGAACCCCAACACAACTGAATGCTATTAGTTGAATCCCAAGCTGGGACACCTGGTCTGAGAGCCATGTGTGCACAGGATAGAAATTCGAAATGAAATTTATCCGGGAAAATTTGGTTTATCTCTCCCATGCCTATTGTCCACCTTTTGGTTGTAAGGAGTAAAATGATATAATGTATGGGACAGCACCGAGTGAAGTTCCAAAGGCAGCAGGATATTGTCATTGTTATTATAGCTTTGAGGCTGGAGAGGATTGCACAGGTGGTCTAATCTGATCCCCCTAGTGTGGCAGGAGTCCTTCCCCGACCCCCCTGGCTGATTGCCAGACACCTCCCCCTGCACGCTTGCAGGGACAAGGAGCTCACTCCTCCAAAGGTAGCTCTGGTTGGCGCTCGCTGAGAGAGAGTCCTTTGGGTTGAGCTCCGATCTCATCTTGCTGCACTCGCTGGGCGTACAGCACATTTGTGCCCAGGTCCTCCTGGATTTAAGGACAGCTTCATGTCTCGAGCCATCCTTGTGCCCACCCCCACCCCCACCAGAGTACCTTTCTCTGATAATCTCGGTGGACTTTGCACAGAATACTTTGCAGATTCTCCATTCCCTAGAGCCCCACCCACTCCAGCTGGTCAGTGTCCCCCTGCAGATAATAGTTGCAAAACAAACACAGCCAGCGCAGCTGATGTGACCCAATCAGGGCAAAGTGCGGGACAGGCATCACTTCCTGTCATCTACACGCTGGGACTCTTAGGAATGAGGAACAAAAACAAGAACTTTCCAGCGGTTGTGTCAAATTTGCTCAGGTTAAGCTTGATTTTGAGCAGATATCCCACAGTTTTTCTCACCTAAACCATGTCTACCTCCCATATTTATAATTAGTTGAAATGGCCCTGTGGGGGGAAGAGCATGTTGCCCGTACCCTAGAAGGCAAGCTTCTTGAGGTGCTGTTGCTGATTCTACAGCCCTCCCTCCCTGGTTCTGGAGCCGTTGCTAGGACTTCTGTGGTACTCGTTCTCGTCTGTCTGTAGTTTACTACGTGCTCATCGTGTGTAGTTTTGCCTGTTTGGGAACTCTGCAGAAATGGAATCATGCTGTATGTATTACTTTATAATTCGCTTCTTTTCCTCCGTATGTGTGAGAGCATGCATGTTGACTCTGTGGGGGTAGTTTTCTCACCATCATTGCTGGAGGCCTTCCATTGTGTGAGTGCTTTCCCGTTTATTTATCTAGTCTAGTGTTGATGAACATGTAGGTTATTTATTTGTTTACTCTGTTATAAGCTATGCCGTCTCAGAGGTTCTCGTATGTGTCTCCTGGGGCACCTGCACAGTTTAATTGATAATTACTTTATGTGTTGAGATCTGGTCTCTCAGTTTCTTTTAGAATGGAGGAATCCTGACTTTTACACCTTATAAAGGCTTCGAGCACATGCTAGTTTTTTTTTTTTTAAGATTTTATTAATCTATTTGACAGAGAAAGAGGGAACACAACAGGGGGAGAGGGAGAAGGAGAAGCAGACTTCCCACTGAGCAGGGAGCCTGATGTGGGGCTTGATCCCAGGACCCTGAGATCATGACCTGAGCTGAAGGCAGACACCTAACCCACTGAGCCACCCAGGTGCCCGAGCACACACTCATTTTCTCTAAATTACATACTTCTGGTGGAATTGCTGAGTCTTAGGATTTATGTAAAAATAGGAGAATGTACACAAGTATTGCGTGCTCCTTACCTGATTTCAAAATTGCTTTTTTTTTTTAAACGCTTGTTTGGCATGAGGAGTCTCAGTTGTCCAGACCAGCAGCCTATTTCTGAGTGACCTTGATCTTGAAGGCTGGGCTTCAAGCCCCAGATTATCAATAGCAGTAAGCTTGTTTCTTACTCCCTGGAAAGGGTCCCTTCTGTAGAGGGCATCGGTATCTGCTATCTTTCTGGCTCTGCCTCTCGTTAGTCACCACCAGACAGAGGATGCACTGGGCTGCCCCATCCCGCACAAGAGACATTTAAGGGGGTGTGGTGAGTAGGGGAAGTAACCGTGCTTGCTTTCTCAAAGGTACACCGCCATCCGAGGATATTAACTGCTCAAAAAACTCAGGTCTGTATTCAGGTCCTTCCCTAACGTTAGCTGGATTTAGGGCAAAAGTACCGATAGATGCCACATGCCTACCCAAATTATTTAAAATTATAAATCATTTCATCTGTTCACCTTAATATGTTCTATTCAGCCGCCACAAGTGATGCAGGAGACCAGGCTTCGGTTCAGATTTCCTGAACTCCTGAGATGTGGGCCCTTGACTGAGGTGGTTAAAGGAGCCCCCCACCCTCCCCGGGCTGGACTTGTGCCACCATGTGTGCACACGGCAGCTTAAATGTCCAAGTGATGTGCCCTCCTCTCCCACAGACATAGCTGCCTCTTAGCTACGTGTAGGGATGCCCAGTTGCTGCTCTAGAGAGGATGGATCTGGGGAAGGGGCCCAGTCTCCAGCC
>NW_019154166.1:1303448-1304492 GCF_002288905.1 Enhydra lutris kenyoni | reverse complement strand
TGTGTGTGTGTGTGTGTGTGTGTGTGTGTGTGTGTGTGTGTGTGTGTGTTGTGGGGGTGGATTCTGGGCTCAGGGCTTCCCAGCACCAGGTCCTGAAGGAGGGGCCCAGGTGCCAGGTGGGCACGGTCTCTGCACCCCGTGGGAGGGCTGTGACCACACGAGGCTAGAGGGGAGACTCTAACGCATGGGGCCTCCAGGGCAGGCCTCTTGCGCAGCTAGCGGGCGGCCCTGAGTGTATGTCATATGTCATGTCTCCTGCCCCCCACGAAGAGCGCGGGGTCGTGTCGGCCGCACCCCCAGCAGTCCTTCCAGCGCCGGGCCCCGAGAGGTCCCGTGGCACACAGGTGCTCCGTGCGGAGACGCCAGACACGGGCTCACGCTCTCCCGCACGGACACTCTCCGCAGCCGCCCCGCAGAGGAAGCTCCGTGCGGCCCGGGAGGTTCAGTGACCGGCCCAAGGTCGCACAGCCAGAAGCGGTGGCCGCTGCCTCTGCGCTCCCTTCACCCACCGCCCGGTCTCTTCGCCCGACTGGGCGCTCCCGGTTTCTCCTCGCTCCGTGCTGGGCGGAGCACTGCGAGCGGCCCCCGGGCGGCCGGGCGTCCCCTCGCAGGGTCCTCGCGTCCCTCGTCCCGGCCAGCCCCGGCCCCCCAGCCCCCCGGCCCCCCGGCCCCGCTCGCCCGCCCCGCCAGCCCGGCCGCGCGAGGCCCCGCCCCTCCCCTCGGGCGGGTCACGTGCCGCCGGCCCCCGCGCCTGCGCACTGCTTATTTCCCGCTGTCAGGATGAGGAGGCGGAGGTCGGCGCTCGGGTCCGTCTCTGCCCGCGGCTGTGGCGGCGCCGGCGGCTCCGGCCTTAGCGGTTCCTCCCTGGGCGGCGGCGGCGGCGGCTCGGTCGACGCCTCCTCCGCCAGCTGAGCCCGCGGGAGCCCGGGACGCCGGCCGCCCGCCCGCCGCGCTCCGCCAGGCCGCCGCCCGGCCATGGCGCAGCCGGGCCCGGCTCCTCAGCCCGACGGTGAGGCGCCCACCATGGCCGGCGCGGCGGGTGCG